>NW_026860268.1:0-89870 GCF_026571515.1 Ruditapes philippinarum
GATAGTTTCAGCTATCCCCTTTTATTTTAAAAAGTTTGGTAAATTTTTTTTTGGGGAAAAAATTTTAAAACAACCGGGATAACATCCTTTTAGGGCTGATATTTCAGGTAAAAGTTTGAAAATAACTGTTTATTTTTTTTCAGAAACCCTAACCCAAATAAATGATTTTTCCCGAGGAAAAAGAAAATTTAAAATTTAATTTTAATTTTTTTTATTTTTTAAACCAATTATAGGGAAAATTTTTTAAGGGAAAATTTAAATTTAAAATTGAAGTTTTCTTCCCCCCAAAAAAGAAGAAAAAAGGGCCTTTAAGGGAAAAAAAAAAAAAGATGAAAAACAAAAATTTTTTAATTTAAGTAAATTTAAAGGCTCAATAGAGCCTTTCGAAAAAGTTTTTATAATAAAGAATTAAGTAAAAGGTTCCCGAAAAAAATCTACAAATTTAAAAGGGGTTGGGGTCGTTTAAATAATTTTATGTTTAAAAAATTTGAATTTTTAAAAATTTAATTTGAAAATTCAATTTGGGCAAACTTCGCCGGGTTAAATCTGAAATTAACAATATTTCAATATTACGAAAAGGGGCGATTTTAAAAATATTAAATGTTAATTTTATTATTGAAAAAAAAATTTTTTAACTTTTTCTTCATTAAAAGAAAAAGCCCAACCCAAAAAAAAATTTTTTTTTTTTCATTTTTTTATTTTAAAAAAAAAAGGGGGTTTTGGTACGTATCGTATATTGAATTTTGAAAACCGGAACTCAAGAAAAACTTTTTAAATTTCTTTCAACAGTGGGGAACAACGAAGATTTAAATTGGAAAAGGGAAAAATGATAACCAAATTTAAAAATTACCATTTATGTATACAAATTTTTTTTGTATCTAATGTCCAAATAAATTTCCCAAAGAAAAAAAAATGAAAGAAAAAACTAAAGAAATTGGGTTAAAAATTTTTTTAAGGGGAAAACTATCAAAGAACAAAAAAAAAGGGGATAAAAAAAAAAAACTTTTAAAAATCCAAAATTTTTCGGACTTTAAAAAAAGATAGACTTTACTTTTGTTTTTTTCCTTTTTTTTTCTTTTCTTACAAAAAATTTTTTTAAAGGGCAAAATTTTTTGGCGAGGGGTTTTTCTTTTTTAATTGGGAGTACTTAAAACTGGGTTTTTAAAAAAAGGGGAAATAAATAAGAAAAATGGAAAAATTTAGAAAGAGGCCCAAATTTTTAAACAAAAAAAAATTTTTAAAACCTCATTCATTCCGTACAGTAAATTAATTTTAAAAATTCTACTTTTAAAATTGTTAAACAAACTTCTTTAAAGACTTTTTAATAAGACAAAAAATCTTTTTCCCAAAAATTTTTAATTCATTTTTTGTTTACACCCAAATTTTTTCGCAATTCGTTTTTAGAAATTTAAAAAACATCAATTTTTTAATATTTTTTGGAATGTAAAAAGTGTGAAAACCCTTTTTAAGGTTTAAACTTTGCATTCAATTTTTCCCCTTTACAATTTTTAAAATAATTTTTTCATTTTAAAAAAAGGAATTTTTTTTTAAACATTTGATTAAATTTTAAAATATACGGTTAAAATAATTTTTCTGTTTTTTAAAAAGCAAAAAGTTTGCAAAGGCCCCGGTTTATTTACCTTTAAAATTCATAACCTTTAAACCCCGGCAAAAATTTCAACTAGTAAAATACCCTTTTTCCCTGAAACCCAAAATACACCCCCTTGACCTATAAAACAAAACATTTAAAACATGATTGGATAAAATTTTAAAATTTTGAAAAAAACCGCAAATTTTTTCATTTTGGGGTTATCAAAGGAAAAACCCCTTTAATAAAACCGGAAAAAGTGCTTACACTATGAAAGCTGCTTTTTTCCCCCAAAAATAATAAAAAGTCAATATAACCCCAAAAAATTTCCCAAAAAATAATTTAAAATTAAAAAAAACAAAAACCATTTCCCCATTTGTTGACCCAAAATTTAAATTAATTAACATTCAAAATTTTGGAAAATATAAAGTACAAAAACCCGGGTAATATAATTTCCCAATGTTTCCTTTTTTTTTATTTATTTTCCAATTGTTTTTTTTCCCCATGGCGACTTTACTATTTTACATAAAGTGTTGCTTACACCGTTGAAAAAAATTTCAAATTAATTGTAATTTCACCATACAAATTAAAACCAAAACATGTTACCCCTTTATTAAATTCGATACAGTCTAGAAATAAATAGAGTGTCATTTAATTTTAAAAACTGTTTTTAATTTTAGAATTGCACTTTTTATTTATTTAATTTAAAAATTTTTAAAATAAATAATGCCTTTTTTTTTAAAAGTTTTGTTTTACCGTTTGATATTATTTTTTTCCATATCTTTTCTCACTATTTTTTTCCCCCTTACTTGCCAAAAAATGTTACCGCTTTTAAAAAATATATTTTTTTTTGATTTTTTTACAATTAATCGTTTCCGGGAGTTTAATTTTTCTTTTCCCAAAATTCCGAAGAAAAGCCTATATGGGAAAAAAGTCTTCCAAATTAAACTCATGTTTTATTATTTCATTAACGGTCCCAAAACTAATCTGGCAGTATTAACTTTTTTATCGTCTTGTTCTTTAGATCATCTGAGTACAACGTGCTAAAATGGTGAGCTATTGTGATCCCCCCACAGTCCCGTTGTCCGTCGTCGTGACGTCGTCAAAAATTTCTTTAAAACAACAATACTTACTCAGAAACCAAATGACTGCCATTAGCAACCCAAAACCAAACATAACGGAATATGCCTTGGGGTCGGTCCCCTGCCAAAGTTTGTTCAAAATGTGTTCCGGTCTAATTGCAAATAAGTAAGGTTCAAGGGCGCAGAAAAGGAGTTTTAAAATGCAAAATAAAAAAAGCTTCTTGTCTGAAAGAAGAAGGCCTAGAGCTTTGATATTTTTTGGGTAATATGAATATCATCTAAATAGGTTTCCTCTACCAAAGTTGTTCAAATTTATAGCCCTGGGGTCCAAAATTGGCCCCCCCTGGGGGTCATAGGGTTTTTCCTTTATGTATATAGTTAAAATTAAAAAAAATCTTTACCTCTGAATTGACAAAGGCTAGAGGTTAATATTTGCACGAGCATCGTTGTAGTAGAACCTTTACCAAGATGTTTAAATTTTAAGCCCTAGGGGCCAAAATTGAATTAGGGACCATTGGTAACTTAACTTATGTATATGCAATTGCATTTAGTACTCAGGTGAAGCGCATTGGGGAAGCCAAATGGGCCCCTTGATTATTATTTTTTTTTATTATTATATAACAAGGACTTGATATAAAGCTAACATTTTACAAAACGCCCAAAAACTTTATGACTAGCTGTCTTTTAAAATGATTCCAAGGGTTACCGAGCTTAAAATATAACTGTAATGACAAATTTTAATATGACAACGGTCAATTTCAAGCAATTCAAAATCTTACATAACATAGAAAGTAAAAAACATTATCTGTATATACCATCAAACTATTGTTGTATGGATTTGATGAAAGTATAATATGCAAAATAAACTTTAAGAGTAGTTTGTTCTTGTCGTTTGCTGCCTGTTGCTATCGACTTTTTGCATAAAAGTGATTATTTTATTTCTTAATTTCAATAGTATATGAAAACATTAAATTTAAATGAAAAAGATTTGCTCATTCGTCTACAGTTTTTGTCTGATCAATTGAACAGCATCAAGAAAAATCCGGATCATTAAAGTCAAGCATATGTTAAGTATAAAATCATTGTCTTTGCACAATTTCTTGAAGCAGCATGTGTTAAATGGGCGGCTATGTGGAGACAATAGCTAATCATTTGCAACTACAATACTTGGAAAGTTTTTTTCAAATCACCAAACACACAACGAAAACTTTGTATCTTTGACCTGGAATAATCAAAATTTGATTAATAATGATTTTTTAATATGAAACATATGTGAATTTACTAAAGAGCATTATTTAGAATATATGCACGTGTAGCTTAGTAAAGTTACATGAAATCAAGGATGTTTTAGCTCAAAATTAATATTTTACTTTTTTTACAAATAACAAACATCTTAAAAACGCAAACACGCTTGAATAGATAATTTATAAAATTGAAATAAAAATATTAGTAATTTATTATACCTAAAGTAAAGTAGTCAATGATCATTTTACTGTATATAGTAATATTTGCAATTGAAAAATTAAACCTGTCATTACAATCTTTAAGTAGAATTGATTGCACAAGTTTTGATAGCCTTACTACAGGAAATACACTGCATGTTAGATCATGATGTTATATATCTATAAATAAAGTTGTAAACTATTAAAATCACTTAACTTGACGGTTTTAGAATAAAATTGAACCGTTTAGAAATATCAAAACAATATTCTAGTGCCATAATATTTAGAAATAATGTATTTTGCTTGTATCTCATTGCATTGCATTATAATGTACATAATAAAAAGAAGCTTCAATGAAATGATTTGAGTATTAATTCATACAAACAGCTTTTATTAGGAGATTCTTGGAAAATATTGCAAATAAATGAAAATAAATGTATATTTGATAATGTATATGTATCGAAATAAACATTGTTTTTTATTATAATATTGTCATTGCTACAAGGTGAACAAGGCTGAACGTACAAATATTTTCCGTTCAATTAAAAAAAAACCATAAAAATAACATTACTAGTATTATCTTCCTTGAGTGGTATACCCCTATCTCTCTGACTGTGGATGCACAAATGCCAGAGACACAGTGGCGTTGGAAGGTAAAAACCGTTTCAGCTCAAATACCACATACATTTCACCCACAACCATTATACTCCACTTAAGGGGCACATTCATTTACTTTTATTTAAGTTGAGAATTTATTGACCCATTTAAGCAGATAGATAATAGCTTTATTTTTTGGGGCTGGATGCTAATGTTAGATAACGGACTGCCCTTTGCGATGACAAAATTTTTGTCAATACTAAGAATTTTACCCAAAACCATCGGATTTTTTTTATCTTTTTCCCCTTTTTATCGGTTAAATATTTTTAAAACTTAAAGCTTTAAACCTTAAAAAGTTAAACGTTTTCCGCTTAAAAATAAAAGAAAATTAATTTACTGGAATGCTTATTTCTTTTTCGATTAAAATTTAAAAAAAAACCTATTACACAAATAATAAAAAAAACAACACCAAAGTTCTAACCTAGGTTCAATATATAATATAAAGCTTTATTGACACTTTAACGGGGTTTTTTAAACATTGATCATTTTTTTTAAATTTTTTATTTACTTTCAACATTCAATTATGTTTTTAAAGTTTATAAATTGATAAATAAAAATTGAGAAAAAAAATTTTAAAAGTGTTTAGACAGCAAAAAACCCTTTTCTTATTTTTATGACTATTGCTAGTGCCGGTGAATATTTTTTCTTTTAGATAAAAATGTAAAACTTTCTGTTTTCCCTGCCTTTGCTATGAATTACACTTTAAATTTCAATTTCTTTTTTTTGACATTTCCCTTTGTTTAAGTCATAAAAGCTTCTAAAAAATCGGGAAAATTTTGAGAAAAACAAAATTAACCCCAAACTTCCGTCTCAAAGAACCTCATTTTACTTTTGAATGTATCCCAACGTCAGTAAGAAGAGACTGTAGGCACTCTATCTTCTTTTTGACATATTTTGCATACTTTACATCAGCATTGTAAAAGTGGACAGTATTTCGGCTTCTTCTAGAAACTGAAATGAGTTGTAAATGCTCTGTGTAAAAATGAAACGAACATTTTGTTTGCATTTTTCAGGAAAAAAGTCAAATAATTCAATATAACAATTATTTCGAAAATTTATAAACATATATTAAGTTGTCTGTGTGTTCGATTTCTTTTTAATAATTTATTCACATACGTATAAGTTTCCTTTATAAATTATTTCAAAAGATAAACAAAATTTTACTTTTAAAAGCGGAGTAGGGATATTGTTTATTGTTTTGTAATTATTTCACTTCAAACAATAAAACGACGCCTAAGAAAGCTACACAGTATATGGTTTATTGCATTATTGAAATAAATTTATATAAATGCTAAGCTACTTTGACCAGCACAATCTTAACTTCTATTTATTTAAACCTTCAGAAAAGATTGTGCAAAACACAATATAATGGTTTAAAATATCGTCGTTGACATTTAAAGCACATCACTTAAGTATTTCATGGGAATTAAGCACATTTTTTGTCAGATATGTTTTGATCAGTTCATCCACATAACCGGTCTGGATATATGTCAGTAATTTCCAACTTATCCACATGTGACCGACTACAAATTCCTTTATGATTTCTAAATAAACGATGAGGGACAAATGATTATTAGACTCAATGTCTGAGATCAACTATGACGGAGAAATTTTGTATCGACAGAAGATCGAAACAGCTAAGCCGACGGGTCTCATTAGCGTGAACAATCAACAAGATGATAATAAAAAGCAATTATGAAAGTATTGCAAACAATAAAAAAGTCAAATACCGGTTAGAACCCAAGCAGCATTCTGAAGGGCAATAGCATTCAATATGACCTTGTGGAAAACATAAATTAACTATTTTTTGTGTTCTTTGTCTGTATCATATTACTGTGTAAAGTTTCCCTGCCTAATCAGGAAATCATGTTTATACAACAGATCAAGGATGAATATATTTAACTAAGGTTTCAACTTTTTTTCTATAATAAGTACAAGAATAGTTTCAAGTTCTTAAAAATTTATCTCCTTAAACAGTCTGTAGGGGCGGACGGACATACACAGACTAAAACGTTAAGAATCCCTATTTTTACCAGAATATAACATATTTAAAACGCAAAATAATTAAAGTTAGCTTTATAAAAGTGTAAGATTTAATATGAATATCGTCATACATGATGTAAATGATGACAAAGAACAATTATCTTAAGTCGGAGGTGGAAACTTTCTATACAACCATCTATCCATATTTCAATATTCATAAAAAATGCTTATTTAGTATTTTTTGTGTTATCGCAAAAAATGTTATATTTGCTACATAGGAAGAAGAAGAAAAAAGGTGTTCAGCATCTCAAAACTGCCATCTACCCATATATTAAGTTTTATAAAAAAATATTTTCAGTATATTTTGCGTTATCACGGGATACAGTTTTGTGGACGCAGTATTTCAGTAATACTCACAAACATAAAACATAAAGTGTCAGAATCTTATGTTACATCAGTTCTGTTTCTAACACTAATATAAAATTGACATTACAGTTTGATAAAATGTAATCTGACATTTTTAGAAATAGAGAAAATTAAAACATAGTCTTAAATCTCTTCTGTATGTATATTAGTTTGTTTTAATAAAGTATTTTTTTTTTCCAAACAAGGATTTGTTATAGAAACTGATTAACTTACTGTTCAATTTTCCAAGACGGTTTTCGCCTAACAATTTCTCAAAGGAAGTGCTACATTGAAAATCAACCCTTTCTTCTTTTTTCCACGCAAGGTCAAGTATTTGTTTATTAGCTGCAATAACTTGATGTTCCGACAATCTAAAAGTTACAACTTCATCCTTGACATCATCATATTTGCCCGCAACAATCTTGGAAAAATATTTATCCACATCATCAATTAGTAGATCAATATTCTCCATATCAAGGTTAACATCATTTGTAGTCGCCTTGTATATCTTTTCAACTTCTAGAAGTAAAGGCTTTTCCAATTCTTAAGCTTTTTTAATCAAATCTTCTTTAAAACTCTTTATGTTTTCTATTGTTTTGTCTTTGTCTTCTGCTAATATACTCAAATATTTGATGCGATCGTGCTTTAGCTTTTGAAGATCATCAATTTGTTGTTTCAATTCTGACTCAACACTTTCCTTGTCTTTTCTCTTCAGGAGTGTTTTAGCAACAGTTGGAATGTATTCCACTCCTGTACATGATCTTTAGATAGTAAAGGGAACAATAAATAAATTTAATGTATGTTCAATGTCAGGAGAATGACTGACTTGATGTTATTTAATCTAAGGGAAGATCTAGTAACCAAAAGAACCAATTTCCAAGATATGGGGGCTGAGCAGCACCGCCTGACATAAACTTGAAATATTCTCAGTCGGAGAACTAGCATGCAATTGTTTAGTTTACACTATTTCTTTTTAGGTATTTTTATCTTTTTCTATCTCAAATCAATATATACATTTAAACAACAAACTCTGAATATCATTTACACCCAAAATAAAGAACTCTGATCATTATTTACACAAAAAACAAACATACATCATTTATCAACCACTTATACGAAATATCTTTTCACGTATAAGTCTTTTATACGAAACAATACTAGACACCGGCGGGTCCAAGCTCCAAATAACTGATGATCAAACAAAACAATAAAATCACCACAAAATGAAGAACACAAAAATGAATATTTTTACAACTCTTAAATACAGTAGAAACCACATACATTCAACCAAAAATATTAACTTCACAAAAACTAATCAGCATCAGAAAACAACTTAAATTGAAGCACCCAATGTTAACATAAATTATATCCTCAAAACAAAGCATCAACTAATATAATCTTAGCCAGACAAAATTACTCCAAACATTCAACCAATTTCAACCAAGTATTTCTTACCAAACAGATATAACTCAACAACCAAAACAATTAATTACAACCAATAAACCCTGATGAATTAAGATCACCACAATTAAAGTCCACCAACTGCAACAAATCAACAAAACTCCCTCAAAACAACAAATTCTCTTTTCAACAAAAAAATAAATAAACGCTACGTCTCTCCTAAACTGGTGTAAAATCTGTCCCAAAACTCGCATATTTCTATTTGACATTTACATGTAGAAAATTAAACCACAGCAACAAGTTTATAAATACACTGTTCATTGAAAGATGATACAGTTCTGTGTATCGCTGTAGGAAGACATTAATTCGTGAAAAAAATATATCTATCTACAGTAAAACTGTACGATTATTCCGACATTCAATATCTGGACCATGTCATATAAACGAAAAATTTAAATATCGCAAAGGCGAAAAAGTAAAAAATGCTTCAGAATGAAGTCGTGTCTTCAAAAAAGTTAAGTTTCAAAGGTGTTTTAATTATTTTTTTTTTAAGTTTGACCATGCATGACAATTGATAATAATATAGAAATAACCTGTGTTGCAGTATACAAACAGGACAGTAGATTTCATCGTGTGTCTTGCAGTACATTTCAATCAACTTGTCCGGATGTTTCTTGCACCTATAACCTTTTAATTGAAGTACACTTCCTCCAATATTCTTCGCGCGGACATCAACTACATTATGACCTTTGACAAACTGGTTATGTCCATCGCGACATTTTGCACAAAGAAAGTTTTTACACTCGACACATCTGTATATTGCTTCTGAATTTTTGTTGTTTTCTGAGCAAAGAGAGCAAGAAAAATCATATATAATATCCGAGGCTTGTATAACACTCCTACCGCCGGTCGCCATTTTGATATACACTGGTATAAGGTAAATATAGACAAGTGACAATATAAACAAGTATGACAATTTAAGAGGCATGTCGGTTAAGTTTATATCTAGCACGGAAGTTATTGCTTTGTGTGCTATCTTACATCACAATAGAGTATTTTGAATAGGGGTATTGTGTATACGAATGTAATGTAAGAAATTCAGTTTCTGTTAGTCATCAACAGGTATTTTTATTTTGTCATTCAATGTATAGCATACACGTACATGTACATTATAGTATAATGTGGTGACGCGATAGCTCAGTTGGTTAGACCACTGACTGTCACTCCTGAGGTCCTGGGTTAGATCCTGGGTAAGGGGCGTCCGTGGCCGAGTGGTTAAGGTCGTTGTCTTTAAACCACTTGCCCTTCACCGCTGTGGGTTCGAATCCCGACATGGACTTAGGATTCTTTCATGTGTGGAAGCTATCCAGCTAGCTTACGGAACGTCGGTGGTTCTACTCAGGTGCCCGTTTGTGTCTGAAATAATGCATGGAATGGCACCTGAGGTCTTCTTCCACCAGTAAAGCTGGAACGTCGCGATATGACCTATAATGTGTCGATGTGACGTAAAACCCAATCAAACAAACAAAGAGATCCTGGGTAACATCCTTGGGATAGTGTTGGTTAGAAATCCAGGTAATTCTCGCATATATCAGTGCTATAAACTGGGAATATAAAAGAACCAATGGGTATATTCAATAAGAGTAAGGGACTGGTTCCCCGATTCCCTTGTATCTCATAGCTGTCACTTAAATCAATCTATACAATATATTCCTGCTAAGTGTAATCGTTAACGATTTTGAAGCAGTATTATGTAGATGTATTTTCATTGAAATATAGAATGTAAAAATTGCTAATACATGTAATACGCATCGGATTTCATGATGTTAGAAGTTCAATATACAGAAACTAACAAGTTCAGAAAAAAATGCCACTATTTGCTGAAAATAGTGAATATCTCATAGATATCCATTCATTTAAGAAAGAAAGTATACAATGTATATTGTAATAACTGTAATTTATGGAAATATGTTTACATATATACATAATATATTTTCTGATTAAATGTTGTGCATGTGTTTCTGTTTCTTGTATAAAATACTTGACTTGAAGAATGATAATGAATAACAAAAATGGCTTAATATGATTTCACTTATAATTCAATATATCTATTACATTATATAATTATCGAACTCAAAAATAAAATAGGGTATTTTGAAAAGGATATTGTGTATACGACTTTTTTTGACATTTACGGGTTCATGCACATTCCTTTTTCTGAAGTAAGGTCTTTATGTACATAATAGAATAAGGGGTCGAAATGTTTAGTCAATTTAATGGATCAAAGTGTCTAAGGTGTCTAAGTGTCATTGGTTGAGATGTCTAAGGGGTCGAGGGGTCTAGGGGTCTCGATGTCATAGAGTCCTTTAAATGAGTCAAATAGTAAACAAGACAAGCCAATACAAATTGACCGATACCTTCCCCAGAAGGACTATGGTACAAATTTATTGAGAAGCATATAATTTTAAGGTAAGCTTACAGACGGTTTACTTGAAAAAAAGTTTTTTTCTTTTATTAAGATATTTAAAACAGTAAATAATATGGACAGAATATTTCAACAAAATTCGAGTAAATGAAGAATGACTTCTCTAAGCAACCCTCAGCCCTCTGAGGTGAAAGTGATAACTTATAAGTTTTTGTTTTGCCTTGCCCTTATATATTTCTCCTATTAAATCTCCTAATCAGGGTCAGCTTTGCCTTAATTAAGGTCTCTACAAGTTACTTTGTCCCACAGTACTCACAATCCGATAGTGTAAACTGACTCCAATAAATGTGCCGCTGCTTTGCGATATGTAAACTGGAAGATGCAAATACGACTTATTATTCCGAATAGGATCAACTTAATTCTGGAAACAAAGTGATCCCTCGGAAGCATCAATCACAACAAAATAACATAAGAATTGCAGACTCGGTTTGATTGAAAAAAAATAATCTGGAAACAAAGTGATCCCTCGGAAGCATTAATCACAACAAAATTACATAAGAATTGCAGACTCGGTTTGATTGAGTCTATACATGAGGGATAATGAATAAGTGCAACATCCCTCACGCCCCCTAGCACCGAGTCTGTACATGAGGGATAATGAATAAGTGCAACATCCCTCACGCCCCCTAGCACCGGCTTGAGCGGTACTCAATTCTCAACACTTTATAGTGTTGGCATCAATGATCCCGAAGGACCAGAAAATATAACAACACTGAAGTGAAGTACGGGGCAACTTTTTACGGCTGCCACACGGCACTTGACACCTGCTGTTGTGAAGTACAAAATTCTGGAAACAAAGTGCTCCGTCGGAAGCATTAATCACAACAAAATAACATAAGAATTGCAGACTCGGTTTGATTGAGTCTGTACATGAGGGATAATGAATAAGTGCAACATCCCTCACGCCCCCTAGCTCCGGCTTGAGCGGTACTCAATTCTCAACACTTTATAGTGTTGGCATCAATGATCCCGAAGGACCAGAAAATATAACAACACTGAAGTGAAGTACGGGGCAACTTTTTACGGCTGCCACACGGCACTTGACACCTGCTGTTGTGAAGTACAAAATTCTGGAAACAAAGTGATCCCTCGGAAGCATTAATCACAACAAAATAACATAAGAATTGCAGACTCGGTTTGATTGAGTCTGTACATGAGGGATAATGAATAAGTGCAACAACTAAGTCGATTTTTATTCTCCTAAATATATAATTATCACTTTACTTAGACTTTTATTAGGATCTATAATTCACGAAAATAGTGTTCAAATAATCAATTTACACTAATATAAATGAATGTTTAACTGACTACATAATATAAATGAAAACATTTAAAATGAAATATGATATTAATTCGAACGAATACTTTTTTAAATATATAATAATTGTAATTGTTACATTACAGATAATAACTAACAAAAGAGTTGAAGAGACAGCATCTGATATTGTTAAAATTTGTTTAATAGTTGGCCGTGATGATACGTGTCGTGTAAATTTCGGACCTAGTTCACTTTTGACAGTCTTCTGTTTAAGAAATGGAATCTTAATATACATATTTTATCAGTTTTCTGTGACATAAAAATGAGAAGTCGTTCCCGTTTGGATGGTGAAACGGATCAGTTGTGTTAATGTCACCAATGCTAGAAATATTTTTTAAAGCGTTGCTCATACAGCATTTGTTTATTGTTAGATGTATTTCATGTTTGGTAGGAAGATAATGTGCATGGTACTCTTCCTTTGCCTAGGTAAGGGGTCAGTGAGTCAAGGTCACCAGCGCTATGAATAGATTTTTCTTCTTTTAGATGTCTTCCATATTTAGAAGGAAGATATATTGCATAGCTTTCTACTTTTGGAATGAGTAATGGCTAATATTGGTAAATGTTAAAGTCACTTATGTCAAAAAAAGTTTATAAGTTTACAGGTGTAACACTATTCTATTGACATGTCCCTTATATTTTGTAGGATAACAAAATAGAAGTGTTGTACCTTTAGCTGAACTTAGGCATCATTTGGGTCATGGTCACCACTGCCAAAAATGGATACACTTTTGTCCATACAACCTTTATTTAATAAAAGGTGTCTTTCATATTTGGTAGAAAGATAACTTGCACCGTATAATTCTTTTAGATTGAGTTAGGGGTCGGTGGGTCAATATCAAGGGTGCAAATGATAGACCTCTACACACTTGTTTATACATCCCTTTTTACTGATATGTTTAATACTTGATAGGATAATTACTTGCATGTTCTTCTCCTCCTGATAGAGTCATGGGAAGATAAGGAAGATTTCTTGCACAGTTTTCTTCCTTTGGATTTAGTTATGGTTCAGTAGATCAAGGTCAATAGTGCCACCAGAAAAGGATTTCAACACGTTTGCTTTTATCTATAGATTTATCGTTTTCAAATTTGAAATGAACATACATTTGATTATCTAGTGTTAGGAGTGAAAAGTTATGGTCACTTGTTCTAACAATATATATTTTACACTTTTTCTTATAAAGACTAGACGGTAGTTTGCAGTTGACAGTACCGTCCATGAACAGGCTCAATCAAACCGAGCCTGCAACATTTTCAATTTTGCCGTGTTGGGCTTTCTTTAGGGATTCTTATTTTCTCTATTTTGTATTTTTAGCAATGTCTCATAATTATGTCAATTTATAGAACTGTGTTTTAAATTTGTTTTGGCAAAGTTCTGTTCATAGCTGAACATATTGGTAAACATTTTTTGAAACCATTGATTTTAGTGGAAAGGTGTATTTAGAGACAGATACCTATGGCAACAATATCCTGATTACCTAGAGAGACACACAAACTAGGACATATGACCACCGATACAGACCTGTCAACACTAGAATTCTTCTATCATTGCATTTATCGATAAAACACCAAAAACAACAACTCATTCATCATCCTATTGTAGTGTATAACCACTCAATCAAATGAAGGCTGACATTTCGTATATGAACTAAGCCTTAGGTCTTATTCTATTGGTGATAACATATACAAAATATATGAGAAGGCTTGTCTAGGTTAACACACAAAACACAGGAACCTTTGTTAAACTTTTAAATAGCAACGACATAGATTGGCTTACTCGTGAAAATACTATTTAAACTGATAGCTTTTCTTATGATTCCGTCAGATAAAAGAAAGGGAATGTTTAAAACTGTAGTTTGTGGTGATCCAAAGTCTTTGGATTGTTTCATGTTAGGAAATTGTCCTCTAGCTTTACATCATTTATTTAGATGTTAAATCAGTATGGTAAAATAAATATTTCAAAACCAGACCTAACGCAACAATTTTCTAAATTACTTTTTTTAGATATGGATCCATGAAATTGAAAAAATTGAAAACTATTTAATAACTCCCTTATTCGTTCGACAAAGGCAAACTATCTTCCGTGACGAATATAAACTTTTGTATAGTATTGGAAAGGCATGGTTTTTACATTTCGTATCAAGCATCATTTTTCTAGTGTAAAAAAATATTCTTATTGTCATGGCATTTTTCTGTACGGAAAGGAAGGCTTAAACAACACAATTTTAGTATCATGGCAAAATGAATAAAACAGACTAGCGGCGACTTCTCGCTCACACGGGCATTTAATGATTGTTATAAAACATAAACTGTTATAGAATATATATATATATATATATATATATATATATATATATATATATATATATATATATATATATATATATATATATAACAATGAATAGAAATGTTTGACTTAAATCAATAGTTTTATTATATTTTTTGCAGGTTGCTCGAAGTCAGCCAGCAACTCTTCGAAGGGTATCTTGACCGGAAATGGAAAAACATTCCACAAACTTTTCTGAGATGTCTGCCAGAGGTGGTTACACCGGGTATTAGGTAGACAAAATGTAACACTTATTTTGAACACGTGAATGTGATGGCGAAAAAGTTCTGTTTTGAATTCGTGCCATTTCAAAACTTTGTTATTTTTACTGTTTTTGTTTTATATGTTATATTTAACATTAACATGTTTATTGATAAAAAGATATTCCTCCTGTATATAATGTGCTGTTTGATTTGTATTCCAAATTTAAACGGCTATATATTATAAGTGATGCGCTTCAAATGAACAAATATTGATATATCTTGTTGAAGTATTTTCTGTAACATCATATCTCTTTCAAAAGAGATTCAATGCTTGAAAGGATCAGCATTATCAGTCACAGCAGCAACAGCAACACAAACAACAACAAAACATAACAACAGTGAACATGATAAAAGCAATACATAACAATTTATGATTGCATACTTAAAATGTTACAATTATGACATCCAGACTGTCCTAACTAAAGAAACTGCGTGGTTATAAGAAATACTTTATTCAAAGATAAAAGGTCGGTACTGATTGAGAAATATTCATTTAAAAGTATTATAGTGTTTTTCGGTTACTAGTTTATGTAAACAATTAAAAACGACATTTGTAACATTGATATTTTCTATTTACATTTCCTATCATTATCTAAAACTTTTTGTTTCGTTTTTTTTTTTTTGGTCATCCTTCTCAATTAATTATCTATTAATATGATATAGACAATATGTAATCCACTTTATATCACATCCTGTTTGGTGTATGTATGCTAAATACCATGAAGTTATTATACATTGTTTATTACAATACTGAATAGTATTTCGTACCGCCGTTATTTAAGAAATTACATCGGTTTGAGCGGTGTTTATCGGGTAATTAACACAGGTTCGGAGTTTTGATGTGTAGGAATTAACCATGGAGAACACCTTTTAAAAGGGAACACACATTGAATGAAAGAAAAAGTCAAAATCAAAATCGTTTTAATATTGTATTAACAGTACAATACTAGTACAGTAACATCAATGAACTGATATATTGGCAATATAATTTACCCTTTTTTACAGGGTTTCAAACAGAAGATGAAAACGACTTTCTAATTTTACTGCTTAATCCACTCCGTGGATTATTTAAGTCACAAACAGGCACCTACAATAGAGTTGATTACATACAATACAGTTGATGTTCGTGAAGCTGTATATATTTATTTTCTGTAGACAAAATAAGTTTGAGTACAATTTATGAAATGCTCATTTATAATATACATTGTAGGTTATACGTGTTATAGCAAAAAAGGTTGTGTTCGTGTACAGTTTAAATAATGATCGAGTGGACATATAGGAAATAAAGGTCGAATAAGTCTAAAATATAGATAAGTGTCCTGCCAAAATATCGAACATAGTCTTGCCACAATATAGGAAATACTCGTGCCCCAATCGAGTTTATGTTCGTGGAAAAATTAAAGTGTACCAAATTATATATCTGCTGACCAAATATTGTTTAAATCTTGAAAAAGAGAACTTTCCAACCTGCCTGTATGTATTTTTCTTTTTTGCTTGTTTATTTCTTAAAGAGAAAATAGTGCATGCACAAAATCATCGATAAAATTTTTAATGGTAAAAATTCTACTAATAATAGCAGCATAATTTTTTGTCCCAGAAAAAAATTCGATATTGTTAGTAGTATATCTGTCTCCAGTGTTAGAAAATATATTAACATAAGGAAATATTTTGTCAAATGCGATCGTTTCGTTTTTCAAATTCTTTCGTGCATTTGATTTATAAATCAGCGCCAACTTGCCATTATATAAAACCACTTTATATCAGCATATTAAGCACGCACTCTTCAACATTTAAAAACAATATTACGATTTGTAAGTAGGTTTCTACGTTTCTGAAGGAACAAATCAGTCCGCAACATTTTTAACCCTTCTACATAAATGGTAATGTCACAGGGTGAGAAAAATGTGCAGCCTGACCGAGACTCGAACCCGGGACCCTCGGAATACCGTTCCGCGGCTCTCCCGACTGAGCTATCTGGCCGCTTACACATCTTCTCCCCTAAATAGTGAACAGTTCTGAACCGTGACATACTCCCCTGCTATATTGAAATTCGTCCTCGAATTTCACAGAGTTACAGAGCAATGTAAATTAAACTCTGAGCTTTATCAGTCACGGTCCCCCGTTGGGCGCCAAATGTCACAGGGTGAGAAAAATGTGCAGCCTGACCGAGACTCGAACCCGGGACCCTCGGAATACCGTTCCGTGGCTCTCCCGACTGAGCTATCCGGTCGCTTACACATCTTCTCCCCTAAATAGTGAACAGTTCTGAACCGTGACAGTAATTTATTTAGAAACATTAAAATATAAACATGAACTATTACTATAAATGAAAACTGTTAAGTCGGCGACATTTAAAATTATTACCCTTCACTTTTTTCGTAATGCTAATTTCCCATAGCCCTCTGGGAGTTATTTTTTACTGTTAATGCAAGTGTACCACGTGACTGAGAATTTTGTACTGTTACATAGGTAACAGTATTTTTTAACGGGTCACGTGGTCTATTTCCTAAATAAAATGAAATAAAATGGCCGCCATTTTTTCTCGATTCATTCTTATTTTCAACGTTAAACCCAGATAGGACATCAATTTCTCCTCGGGAGTCACTATGACACTCATAAAATTTAGTTGTGTGCACCCTGGTGGGCTTTTCGCGTATAAAATACCTTTTGGTTGAATAGTCAAAAAGTGAACATCCGTTTTCAACGGAAGCAATTGCAATGTAAATAATTATGTGTCAAACTGGAACATGCAGACGATTTAAACATGTAACAAAGGATTATTTAACAAATTTAATCAGTGAAACGTTACAGATATGGTGGACTTGGGATATCATCGTTATTTTGTCAAAAACCGTGCTAAGAATATTCTGGAAACAGAAGGATCAGATTTCACAGATCATAACCGTGTAAATGGGTTAGTGTTTTGTTTCCTAAATGAAACCTAGCTTATTGTATGTTTATGGTTTGTAGGTATCATCATTTGCTTAAAAAATAAAAGAAAAAGAAAACTTCTCAAGTAGGCATACAGTAAAGTACACTTAAAACTGAAAAGGTAAGGACAGTTTAGTTATTGTTACTCTTGGTTTATTTTTGTTACAGTTAGATTTAGTTGACAATTTCAGATCATCTCAGTATTTTTGTTCGGGGTAATAAAATAAATAACACATGGGTTTGTGAGTAACAGTAAAAATATCATCCCGAGGAAAATACTGTTACCCGAGGCGTAGCCGAGGGTAACAGTATTTTTACGAGGGATGATATTTTTACTGTTACTCACAAACCCATGTGTTATTTATATAATGTTATCATTGTGTTATTGAAGAATTTTATCTCACTTGTATTTAAATCTCGAAATGGTTTAGTTAAATAGGATGCCTTTAATCTTAATATGTGTTAATGTCAAAATGATTAAGTTGTGGATGATTTTAATCTTGTTAATCCCTTATCTAATAAGGTGCTTTTGATTTCATTTATCAAATAATAACATGAACTATTGTGATAATGTTGATTTACTTTTTATGTTTCTGTCAGAATTGTTCAGTTAAGAAGAGATGATATTCATTTCATTAAAAAAAAATCAAGGTAACTGTTCATGGTCACATGGGGAGTGTTCTCTGTACATGTTATATATTTGTTAAGAATTATGACTTCCGGTTAGCCGTCATGAACAATGTCCTGTTTACCATAAGGTTTTACATAAAAGTTACGATCTACGCACCGACTCTTCTAATGTACATGCTACTACATCTGTGTTCCTGTTAACAGGAATGAAGGTTCATAAATATAGTGTTATTTTCATATTCCAGTTATAATAATAGTTTTATGTAAGATTTCATTCAATTGTAACACCATTATTGTACTAGTGATATAAATGATAATACATGTACTAGTTGTGTTAATACGAACAACCTCTACAAAATCCGATTTATGTATATCAATCTGAATTTGTTCTGATTCTTTAACGTCAGTCTTTCTAGTTAGAAAATACAACATTTAAGTTAATGCTATGTCATGTCAAGTTAAAAGAAATATAAATACATTGTTAAATATTGTACAGTCAAGTGTAATCTATTGAAACTTTTCTTTTTCCCAATTTTTTTAAGCTTTATTTCAATAAACTGATGAAACTCAAATATAAATTCGTTCGAAACTATCACCTTAATTATGTCGTCTGGATCATTCAATACAGTTAACTGATAAAAAAGTGTCGAGAAAAAAAGTATCTGTCAAACCTGCTTGACATATTTTTGTGTATGTCATCATGTAAGACAATGACTGTTATCATTAACGATGGTTTAAAATCGCCACGTCCGTGTCCTATATATATAAACAAAATAAACCGCAATATCGTATACGAGCGGTACTTTCAGCTGAACAGATGACTGCCATAGGTAAAAGTATGCTTGAACGTCGGCAAAACGGAAAAACGTGTCGATCCCAAAACCAAAAGATGTTACCGATATAGGAAGGAATTGAAAATAACAACCGATAATGTGCATTCTGAACCGAGTTGAACCCCGTAATATTATTATGACATAATAGCCATAATTTATTTTTTACGCGTTATATGTACAAAATCTAACGAATAAATGAATGAAATTAATTTATGTATTTGTTATGTAACTACATACAACTCTGTTTCATTTTGCTCCCCGAGTAAGTAATATCATATCGGGCTAAATTATTTCTTCAATGAGACTTTATTTATATTTAAAGCGTTCAAATCGATATAACTACAGTTATAATTTGGTAAACAAGTGGTATTTTAATATGATTATAATCGCGTGTGAACTCAATAAAACGTACAAGTGACGACAATAAACTTAAAGGTGTTATTTTCGGTGTAAAGGTGATATAAACAAAGGACTGCACGATATCTGAAACAAATCGTCAAGTTAATTATTTCTATCTTTAATCTCTACATGTTCACGGCCTGCGCACAATTGAATACCCGAAACAAGATTTATTTAAATGGAGATAATATTTTAATAAAACGTTGTTTCGCTTTATAGATTAAAATCGTTATTAATTGTTAAACTTTAAATACTTTTGGTAAGGATATCGTAAGATAAATTAATTTGAGACAGTACGAAATTATAATTAAAGTTGTATGCACTTTTGGGAAAAGAAATAATAATTAGCAGTATTTATATTTTAAACGTATAAATTAGATCAGGGTGTGTTAATGTTATTGTGTGTTTATAAAAAATAAAGTTGGGTAACGACAAAATGTATAGTAATGAAGGTGTGTCACGTCTTTTATGGTTAGGTCAACGATCGCGTCACTTTGACCTCGTATGGAATGCAAGTTAAAGAGTAATGACCCCTATCAATTAGAGTTAGAGTTTCGTATTTAGAATGTATAATTATAATTAGGAAAAACATGTGTATATAAAAAAAAACTAGGTGGGGCTACATAAAGGTAAATGAAAGATAGTTAAATATCGATAGAAATACCGGGTATGATTATTAGGAATAAAAGAAATTTAGTGCATAAAACGACAATCAAAAATAATTGAATCAGAATATTGAATGGCAATGGTATCGTTATGTATCGCTATGTAATACGATAGCAGCTGCAGTTTAATTACATTTTATATAAAAAAGTAATAATAGACATACCTGGTAATGACTTTAGTGGGGTCTATTGTTCGGCTCTTTGAGGGTTGGGCTAGTGAAGTCATGGAAATTTTTAAGTCATATAATAAACTCTCATTGTTACGTAAAAAGGATGGACTTGACCTACATTCCGGTCATTGAAAATGATACCGGGGTGCGCTATCCTCCATTTTTCGCGATTATTCACGTGTGAATGACCCCATATTTATTTAATTGGTCATGTGAGACTGCAGGCAGGCTGACGAAACGATTGTTATATACTCCTGTGAAGTTAATTTTTATCAGTATTGTTATTACAATTCGACTTGTTTCTTCTTTCATTCAGACTGTTAAATTGGTTTTGTACTCATTTATTAGAATAGATAAATGTGCAAATTTTAGGACGTATTTATTTTGCTCAGTGTGCTCTATATTTCAAGTAATAGTAGTTATTATAATAATGATAATATGAAAATGTTTTGTATGATGTTAACTTTGTGACCTGTAACGTACTTTTTATCTTTTAACATTGGCTACATAGAACAGTTAAACAACCGACACAGTATCTGAATATTTCTTTTTTGGTTCAATCCATGAACGTTGCAAATAGATCAATAACATTGGTATTATTTATATCAACCGAAACTGGAAAAAACTACATAAATAACGTCTATATTATTTATAAGATAGTCATAAAGATAATGTCTATTAGGAAATAAGGAATCCCTAGAGAGTGTCGAGTAACGGAAAGATTGAACATGTTGCAGGCTTGAATGTTCATTGATGGTGCTGAAAGGTGCATGTTACCGCACACGCCTCCTAGCATCGGCTAATGCAGAATTCAACATATATATATATATATATATATAATATATATATATATATATAACAATAGATTTTAACATTTTGTTTTCAGAAACATCTGCAGATGTGTCTATATGGCGGTCTTATTGAATGTGCGATATTTAAATAATAGAATATATCAACTATGGATGGGGAGCTGCGTACAAGTAATGTTTGTTATCTGTTGTCGTACATAAGTTTTTTTAAATGATATATTTGTGTACGACTTTTACTTGAGGTTAATGGCACAAAAAAAAAGCAGACACTCGTGTGCATTTTTTAAAGGGCCAATGTCACATTCACTAACCATGTATTCTTTTGCTGTATTACTTTATGGAAGGTTGCTTGACTCATAATCTTCATTAACTAGAAAACAATCCAAATACATTTATTTGATGATATTAAACTTACAACATAATTATATCAATACAACAAATACATTATTTTGTAATATATGTTCATTAAAAGTAAAAATCAACTGGTTTACTACAAAACTGATATATTTTAGTATTTTTTAAAAACGGAACCGTATAGCATATATTTATTTGAAAACGAGCTTGCAAACTTTTACATAACATCTATACAAAAAGATTTCTGCAATGTAACTTGAACGGAATAATATAATTCCATCACAAGAAAAAGATCTTACAAATATAAATAAAAAGAGACCAATATTTTTCAAATCGCATAAAAAAGTTTTGCATTTCATGATCAGCTTTGACAAGACATATTCCATGTATAGCCTATACGTTTGTGAAAACATTATGATGATTTTTTATAAATAATGAACGAAAGAAAAAAAGGAAGAAAAAAAACAGGTTTGGTGTGAATTGCCGATTATGAAGAGGCATTTGAAAGCTTCAGGCATCAGTTTGATTTTTATACGCAAGTGAAAAGCTTGATTTAGACAAAGATTTTATACAATTGGTCCAATATTTCAAACATAATTGCAAATTACTGTCATTCCTATCTTTTATTTTACTAATAGAAATGCCCTTCCACATGAATGTCCTTTATTATTGTCATTTACTGTATAACTGTGTAGAAATGTTATTCAATTACGTAGAAAATGTTTAACTTAAGGTGGAATACAAGGAGTTGAAGTTGCGCACAATGAAATTAAACAGTCCGTTTTGCAGATGATGCAACTTTCGTAGATGACAACTCATTGATGCCTTTTGAAAATTGTAATATGATTACAGAATTTAGTAAAATGTCCGGTTTTTAATCTTTATCTAAACAATCTATAATATTAATAGTTGGTCTTTAAAGGTACTAATAAAGTAAATTGTAAAAATTAAAGTAGAAAAATGTCGTAACGCCACGAATGCCCCCGCATGCAGACAAAATTTCAAATGATATTATAGTATTTATTTCCAAATTTGTTTGCACAAACCATTTAATTTTCATTCTAAGTTCACAGCCCTTAAACTGTTCAATGTTACCACAAACCAATTTTATACACAGTTCAGAGCCCTGATACTATACAGTGTCAACCTCTGGCAAATTGCACATTGCAAATTTGTAGCCCAGGTCATGATTATAAAATGGGAATTTATTAACCTTTTCAAAGTTAAAGGGGGAAAACTTTGTAAAAAAATCATCGGACCAAAACCAAGTTCGAACTTGACTTGTGGTATCTGGTTGAAAACCTGTACATGTAATTTCAACCTTATATATATATATTTCCACAAAAGTAAGAGTGGGGAAACTAAAAATTTCATATTTTCCACTTTTAAAGGTACTTTATTTTGTCTAAAATCATCAAACCATGACCAAATTCAAACTAAGCCGGCCTTTTCCTAAGATGTTCTATATGTCAAATTTGGATTGAATGTGTACAACTGTTGGGAAGATAATGAAGATTAACTAAAAATTTCATATTTCTGTCAAAGCTCAAGGGGAATAACTGTCAAAAATCTTTAAACCATCATCAAATTCGAACGTGACCTGCGTATTCCATAATATAAATTTGAGTTGAATATGTGCCAACTGTTGGAGTGATAATGAACTGAAACTGGAAATTTCTTCTTTTTTAAAGTTAACTTTGACAAAAATCATCAAAAAATGACCAAATTCAAACTTGACCTGGGCATTCTTTTGACGTATTCATGTGTAAAATTTGAGTTGAATGTGTACAGCTGTTGGGGAGATAATGAATGGAAACTGAAATATTTTTTCAAAGTTCAAGAGGGATTACTTTGTCAAAAAACATCGATCATCGATCCATGACCAAATTCGAACTTGACCTGCATATACGTATGTCATATTTGAGTTGAATGTGTTCAACAGTTGAGAAAGAAAAAATGAACGGAAATTGAACATTTATTAGTTTTTTTTATTTGCCAAAGATCATTCAACCATAACTTAATTCAAACTTAGCCTGTCTTTTCCTCTGACGTATCCATATGTCAAGTTTGAGTTGAATGTGTACAACAGTTTGGGAGAAAACGAACGGAAACTGAACATTTGTTCAAGGAGCAGATTCTAACTTGACTTGCAATTTCCGATAATATATAAATTCAACTGATCCAGGAAAAATGAAGTAATTTCACATCAATTTACATAAAGTAATTTTCGTCATTTTACATAAAAAAACATGAATTTAAAATCTTAAGTCAAATATTTTTTCTAATTGCTTTAATCAATGGCATTTTTATAATTGAGTTTTTATGTCGCACCACCTCAATATAAATCAGCTTTTTTTCTTAGTGCAGTTGAAGCAAGCTTGTTTATATTATACATAAGCAAGAAAATTGCTGATTTATGGAAACTCTTACAAAAAAAGAGATGATTTTATCTTTAAACATTATCTTTCTAAAACATATATCAACAATTTATATTCTCATCATTCGTTCATGAACGAAGTTTTTCCTCACAGTTTCACTTTTAGTGTTATTACATGTTTT
Organism: Ruditapes philippinarum; assembly: GCF_026571515.1. Taxonomy (NCBI): domain Eukaryota; kingdom Metazoa; phylum Mollusca; class Bivalvia; order Venerida; family Veneridae; genus Ruditapes; species Ruditapes philippinarum. The sequence continues at coordinate 24,298 of NW_026860268.1, forward strand.
TGCTAGTGTTCACCCGTACTGTTCTACAAAAATGAGGAACTTTGACAGGAGCGATAGCGAAAGAAGTATGTTCCTTATTTCTGTAGAACAGTTACGGATGAATACTGAAATATTTAGTGTCAATCTTTGTTTGACTTCATTAATATTCACTTCATTACGTCACTACCTGTCTATTTTTACGAGTTCAGAAGCACTATGAAAAATAAAAGGGTACTTTTAACAGAATTTAATATATTTTTATGCTTTTGCTTTTCTATGAAAATAAGCAGACATTTTTTTAAAAGAAATATTCCGTTTTCTTTGGATGACAAATAAAGCTGCACACTAAATATTAAATTAATATTGTGCAATATAAAAATATTTGTTCTTGAGCACTTTATTACCTGCTGTATATTAATATGGCATATCTGATCACGCATCTCACATTCGCCAACAGCATCTGTGTATAATTATTTCTTGGTTTGTTTAAACGTTTGTTGCGCCATGCTATTGATATCAATATTAATAGCATTTCAGATATTCCATTATAGACAAATTCATTTTTAAGACATTACATGAAATAATTCGAGCATAAAGATTAAGAACATAACGTGATTTGGGCACATTTTATAAAGTACATCCATAAAAGAGTTTTTAAGATATAATGACTTAAAATATATAAATGGAATGAAAAATACTGATTATTTGAAATGCTTCGTGATTGTATACAAAACATCAAAACAATATTTAGAGAAACTGAAAACCAACACAACTATAAATATGTAATAGAAAGATATGTTTCTCACTAAAATTCAAAGCAAAAGAAAATGATAAATAATCCTTTACAAAATATTCAAATTGGAAATGATAAAAAGGTAAAGAATACAAATTAAGAGCACTAGGTAAATAAAATAGATAAAATATAGATTTGAATTGGAATAAAATATATACAACATCACTACAAGTACTATTGATGTGAGATTAAGAAATTTTCAGTAAAAGATTATTTAAAGACATATTGCATCAAACACTAACTTATTTGGATACAATCTATATAATTCTATTTTGAGCGAATTTTTCATGTAAAAAAGGGGATTTGGAAAGCTTCAAAACAATATAAATAGTGAATTACATGTATATCATTATCTTAGGGAAATTGTACATTTCGAAAATGGAATACCAAAAGAGTAATTCAAAAACTAATGCTATTAAATATATGGATTGAAGAAGAAATTTGCATTAATTCCAAAGAAAAGATAAAGGAACATCACACACTGAAAACAGTAAACCTTTTGTTTAACTGTATGTCAATGAAATAAACATATCAAATTTGTAAATATCTAATCTATTGGCGCACAAGTCAGATAACCTTGGGTTTCAGTATCCTGTTATGACTCGCTTGTCGCTTCTAATCTCAAGGCGAACTTTACAATTTCGCCAAGCCTTGCTTTCACTCGGTGAAATGTAATTCGAAACTTCACTCAAACAAACACATAATCCTCTATTATAGCACTATGCCAAAATATTTAAAAAGTCATAGCAATATTTTTTTTAATACAAACACAGTGTAATTGGCATGACCTGTTCTTAATCAGAATACTCTTTCAATTCATTCATAATTAAACATTATACAATATTTCAGAAGTGAGATGACCGTTTTATTCTATAACGACGTCCATAGCTATTTTACTGGTTTCTTTCATTTCTTGTCAGCACAATTGTTTTTTTTTCAAAATGGTATTTCATTGATTATATTCAACTCAGATAGTCAGATTTGAATAAGTCTCCAATATTTTGTGTTTTATAACAGCCATGGACAAAACACTGTCCAACACTTCCGCAGTATGGAATTTAACTACTAGTATTATTTATTTTTATTATTGTTGTTGTTTTTAACATATTAACTTAACTATAGTTCACAAAACGACTACTTTGTCAATGACTCGCTGTAAAAGAAAGGTTCCAAGTTATAAGTGTCAATACATAAGTCACTTAATATGACCACGGCCCATTCCAGCTTTAATACGTTATATTACATACATATATCTAGAAAAATCGTCCTCTGTATATACATATCAAAAAAAGATTGGTCAATGTGTAAGATTGTATGAAATTGAAACGTTGATGCTGCTGTTGCTTAGTTTCAAACAATAATTATTGCGAGAGTTCTTTGCGAATGTTTGTCTACAGTTTCATTTATTTCTCAATCCTATGATATTTAAACATTAATTGTGAATAAAATCTACAATTTGAATCACTCTGGAAACGATAAATAAATAACGGTAATAGCGAGTACCTGCTAGATAGTGATGGTTTTGAAAACTTTCGTCGGAAGAACTGAATTGACACATCGCATCTTTTCGAATAACAAGATAACGATAAAAGCCGAGGAATTCTGATTGAAAACGGATGCGAAGACTGCTGTCCTGCGCACTTTTAGAGGAACCATAATAGGACAAGAAACCAGATTAAACGGAAGCAGTGCATAAAATGGCACTTATAATCAATAATAAAAATATAATTATCAAATAACACTGATAATAATGATTTTGATTACAACAATGCTTATTTTTATTTGATATTCAGACCAATAGGTTGTCATTTTTATATCACTTTATCCGGAGCTCTTCACGAACGCATTTTTAAATTGTACTTTTGTTGTAACCCATTGATTCTATGAATTGTACGTCATTTTCTGTATGATCTGATAAATTGAAATGGTTAAACACAGATTTGCCCCAGAATGCCCTTATAACCAAAATGTGCTCTCTTATCCTTTCTTGTCTGTACTCCCAGTTTCCCTCACATATACAGGATGATAACATACTCCGCAAATCATCAGGTTAACTACATTCCTGGTGATACGATTCCCACCTCTATATATATTCCTTAAAGAATCTTTCCTTTGAAATTGAAGTATCAATAAATTGAATAACTGTCTCATGAGAATATCCGTCCACAGTCTTTCTGATCATTTGAACAAGATCCTCCGATGTTTCCAGATGAGTATTTAAAACACATATGTACGGTAAGTTATTGTCTGTACACAATTTTCTAGCAGAAGAATGTGTTAAATGGGTACCATCCCAAAGTCTCGATATTTCTTTCAACACCCTACACGCAACTAAAACTTTGTATCTTCGACCTGGAATAATTTAAATGTGATTAATTGTGATAATTAAGTATGAAAAAAAAATGAATATACTATATCGCATCATTTATGATGTACATGTAGCTATGTAAAGTTATTTCTAGTCAAGCATGTTTCAGTTCAAGATTTATATTTTACTTTTTCCAAATAACAAACATCTTAAAAAACGAAGAAAAAACACTCTGAATGATAAATTTAATTAATAATATATTACATCAACTTTTGTTTGTTTGTTTGTTTCATTTTACGCCTTTTCCCAACAATATTTCAGTCATATAGGCGGGTAGTTTCATAACCATCGTTCCTGGAGAGTTACACCAGTACTAGATTACCTTCCTCCGTGCTAAACTACCAAAGCACCTCTCGGGGATCGAACCCACGCCAGAGAGGTAACTGGATTAGAAGTCATCGACTCTAACCCCTCGACCACGGAGGCGGTATTACATCAATTGATATATTATTGAATCAATAGAAATTCAAGCTACGATACTGTTGCAGTTCAGTCATTTATCATTTGATAAATGATTAAATTTGCAATTTGCAAAGTAGCTCAGTCGCTACAAGCTTAAAGAAGAACTGACTGCACAAGTTTTGAAAGCCACACTAAATGTAAAATCATGAAATAAATATCTACATAAAAAGGTTGCTAACTAAAAAATTTTGATTTACGGTTTTATCCCAAACGAAGAAGAATGGATGAAGATGTGGCATTGTCCTTCCGACTGTTTGTTCGTCTATTCGTCCGTCCGTATGCCTGTAAGTCTGCACTAACATACTTACAGGAGAACACTTATTTTGCTTCATGAACAATAGGTAAATTAACTTTCTACATACAATATGTAAACTTTTCTATGTTTTTTTTTCTTTTATGAGGTAAAAAGAGCAATAGGGAGAACAATGGAGTAGCCATTTAAGTGTTGTCTCATTACAACGTCCGTCTGTCCACTGTCCGTCACTAAATTGTTCGTCACGGAGCATAAAACTTGACTGAATGTACAAAAATATAGATATTTTCCGTTTAATAATCAGAAAACCATGAAATTATCCTCATTGAGTAATATACCACTGGGCGTTGATGTTCAAGACCCAAGGTCACGGTTGCATTAAATTTGGAAACCGTTTCAGCTCAAGTACCACATACATTTCACCCTCAACCTTTCTACTCTACAGGAAGGGACATTCATTTACTAGAAACTAAAGGTTAAAGTATTTCCATATATTTTATATAAGAATCATGTGACCAAATTAAGCAGACAGATCATTGGTATTAATTTTGGGCTCGGATGCTCAAATGTAAGAACCGAACGGACCTTTACAATGACAAAAACTTCTGCACAATTACTAGAGAACCGTTTTAACCAGAACCATCGGATTTATATGCTGCTTGCCTTTAAAATATCCTTAATGCTGTCAAGCTTGAACCTTGAAAGTAAAAATCGTTTCCGCTTGATGAGACCTATAGCAATCAATTACACCGGAAATGCCTAAATTCATCCCGATGAAATTAAAACAAATCTTTTTCACTGATAAAAACCGATAAAAACACTAACAATGTAACTCCTTGACCTAGCGTTCAATATTAAATAAATAAGCGAAACATGTGGCACTGTGCTACACTATCAACGTGGTATCTAAAGAGGAAGAAAAAATCATTTCAAATTATATCAACATTTAATATTCAATTATTAAATTGATCAATCAAAGTATTATTTCTGAATATCCTGCCATTGCTGTATTAATAAGAACTGTACATTAAACTTACTTTTTTTTACTTTGCCTTTGTTTAAGCAATATACAAGGTACACCAAATCTGGAACTTCTGAGACAACACACACACATAGATCACCAGCATTAACGACTCCAAGATCCTCAATTACTTTTGTATGTATCCCAACGTCAGTAAGACGAGGTTGTATGTACTGCTGCATACTCTCTTCAAAATACTCGGACTCGTAAGTTGAATGTCTTTCATCTTCAACAGCATTGTAGATGTTAACGGTATTTCGGCTTCTTCTAGAAACTGAAATGAAAATGCTCTGTGTAAAATAAACGAAAATATTGATTACATTTTTGAGGGAAAAATCAAATAATCTAATATTTTAGATCTAATGATTTAGAAAAAGTTATAAACATATAAGTTGTCTGTGCGTTGATGTTTTGTATTTATTTATTCACTCACGATTATATTATATAAAACGATAAATAGCATTTAACAATTAAAAAATGAATAGGAATAATGTTGTTTTGATTTCACTTCCAACAATTATTCGCCTTAAAAAGCTTTACGGTGTATTGACTGCATCCTTTTAAGTGATGAATATGAAATACCAGGTTACTTAGACCACAAAATCTTAAATTGTATTGTGAAAATCTGCAAGAAGACAAAACACAAATTTAAAGTAAACAATACCGTCGATGATATCTAAATCACATTGTTCAAGTATTTGACGACGATAAACACATTTGTCAGATATCTTCTGAACAGTTGATCCACCTAACAGGCTTTCAGGGTGGATTTAAGTAATGTCCAACTTCTCCTTAAGTGACCGCGCGCCTACTTATTCCTCATGATTTCTAAATAAGCGATTAGACACAAATGACCATTAGCCTTAATATCTGAGATCAAATGTGACGGAGACATTTTTGCCACGACAGAAGATCGAAACAGCTACATGTAAGTGGACGGGTCTCATTCAAGTAAACAGTCAACAAGATGATAATAAAAAGCAATCATCAAACATTGAAAACAAATCTTTTTAGTTCTCCGTTTGTCTGTATCATGTTGATGTATAACGTTTTCCTGCCTTATAAGGAAATCATGTTTATACAAAAGATAGTCAAAATGTTCTTTAAAAGTGATCTCAGAAACAGGTTTTAGGGACAGAAAGACAAAAAATAATCTTTAATCTTTCTGTGTGTTTATTAGTTTGTTTTGATATAGTATTTTCTATTCAAAACATGGATTTTTTATAGAAAATTATAAACTTACTGTTCAAATTTCCAAGACGATTTTCGCCTAACCATTCCTCAAGCGTAGTACTACATTGAAAATCAACCCTTTCTTCTTTTTTCCACGCCAGGTCCAATATTTGTTTATTAGCTGCGATAACTTGTTTTTCCGACAATCTTAACGTAACAACTTCATCATTGACATCATCAAATTTGCCCGCAACAATCTTGGAAATATATTTATCGACATTATCAATAAGTTGATCAATCTTTCCCATATCAAGGATTACATCATCTGTAATCTCCTTGTATTTCTTTTCAACTTCTAGAAGTAAAGACTTTTCCAATTCTTCAGCTTTTTTAATCAACTCTTCTTTAAAACGCATTATATTTTTCTTAGTTTTCTCTTTGTCTTTAGCCAATGTGCTCAAATATATGAGGCGATCGTGCTTTAGTTTTTGAAGATCAAGTATTTGTTCTTTCAGTTCTGTCTCAACACTTTCCCTGTCTTGATTTTCTAGGAGTATTTTAGCAATATTTGGGATGTATTCCACTCCTGTACATGATCTTGAAATATTAAAGAAAACAATGAATAATTCAATATATGTTCAATATCTGGAACACCACATATAAATGAATCACATTTGAAAATATCAAATATTTCAAACTATCAAAAAAATGGAAAAACATAAAAATGTGTCAGTATGAACTCGTGTCGTAAAAGAAAGTGAAGCTTCAAAAGTGTTTTAATCAAAATATAATTAAAATATTCTTTAAATCTAGCCATGCCTGACAATTAATATACTATTATAAAAAGTACCTGTGTTGCAGTATACAAACAGGACAGAAGATATCATCATGTGTTTTGCAGTACATTTCAATCAACTTGTTCGGATGTTCCTTGCACTTATAACCTTTCAAAAGAATTAAACTTCCTCCAATATCCTTCGCGCGGACATCAACAACCTTATGGCCTTTGACAAACTGGTCGTGTCCATCGCGACATTTTGCACAGAGAAAGTTTTTACACTCGACACATCTGTATACTGCTTCTGAATTTTTGTTGTTTTCTGAGCAAGGAGAGCAAGGAAAATCATGTATAATATCCGAGGCTTTTATATAACTTCTACCGCCGGTTGCCATTATGATATACACTGATAATGTAACTATTGACAAGTGGCAATGTAAACAAGTATGACAATTTAAAAGGCATAACGATTACGTTTATATTTAGTAGGATCAATACACACGTTTATAATTTTGTTTAAAAACGATAAACGCCGATCGATATTTTAAATAGATATTACATTTTAAAGTATGATTTTACGTGCATACGTAATTACAATACAACTATACACCTTTGCTGAAGCTCTTGTTCTTTTATAAGATATAACATACTGATAATATACTAAAATAAAGTAATGAATATAAACATATTGTAAAACACGTATCTAAACAACAGTGTTTATAGACAAAGACATTTTTTAAACTTACAAATCTATTCATGTATATTATATCATAAACAAACTGTCTGCTAGAATATAAAGTTCCCTCATACTTATTACTCCCATTAAACTTATTTAGATCTACAGGAAATATTATTTGGTAAAGCTTACATATTTATCATCCGAAATGAGAGAAGTTTTGTAATATCATAAAGTCCTCAATATAGTTTAACTTTATATACTGACAATTAAGATAAAAAGTTTTATTTATTATGTTAGAGTTAAGTTAAAGGATACAATGTTTTAAAGTGTTCATTTGTTAACTAAAGATGAATTTACTATCATAAATGACCTGATTAAGGTTATAACTTTTGAATGCATTTTATAAAACGAATATCGTAAGTTTTGTAGTTGACTACAGACAACAGGTAATAGGAGTTTGCATGTCACTTAAGTTTTTTACTATAGTTCTGATTTATCAAATATTCAAGAATGTCAACATATACATGTTTCTTGAAATTAAAGCTGATTTTAGATAAAAAAAAATCATTTTTTACAATGTTTTACATTTTGTAAATTATATTGCACAAGATACACGTTTCAACTTATCTTTATTGTAAGCAGCCAGCCAGAGGATAGTAATCGGCATTAATTGTGTCGTTCCAAATGAGTGTCCAACGTATCTGATTGTTTTTATCAGGTTCGTTTCAATCTAAGATAAAGCTTGGAGGCTTCCGTAGCCGCGTGTGGTTATAGTTGTTGTTGTCGTTTTGTGTTTTAAGGCCCTAAATGATAACCTCTTGTGGTAATGGTAATTGACTTTAAACTTGCAGCTCACCACTATGGGTTAGAATACTGCCAAGTGTTTCGAATCACTTCATATAAGGACGTTATCCAGCTATTTGTGTGCCCGTTTGTGCCTTAAATATGAGGTGTAAATCCATCAATTAGGCTAGAAAGTTGTCATATGACCTTTACAGTGTTGGGGTGTCGTTAAGCTCATCCAAAACAAAAGGTATCTTTGAAAAAGATACTCGGTCGAAGTAAAACTGGTTTATGACATAATAATCATTTCATGTAGCTAACATTTTGTGAACATTGAAACTTGTTATTGCATATTGATATTGGTGATTTTGAAAGATGGACAACTTTTGTTAAAGATGTCACTTTTACGTATTTAACGTTTGACTTTACACATTTTTTTTCATATACAAATTAAACTAAAAGTAAAAGAACTGTATTAATTCCTGTACATTTTATTTAAGAACAATCCTTTACATTTTATTTTCTGTGGCAAAACCATCCCTAAAATGCTATGTCAATTTTTGTTTAAATTTTATTACAGAATGGTTAGAACTATCCTTTACATTTTATTTTAGAATGATTATAAATGTCCTTTTCATTTTATTTTAGAATAGCCAAATTGAATGTGATTCACCGACTTCAGTTTGTAATTTTAAAAATGACCAATTAGCCCTTCACTGTTAGTTTTTAAGGAAGTCAAACTAATTACAGGCGGACTTTGTCCGGAAAAGGAAAAAATGCGTTTTCAGGAATGACCCTTTAATTAATTAAAGCAAATGTTAAATTTTTTAAAGATTTTATATTTGAGCTAATCATTTTATTTATTTCTTTCCTTATAAATGTACTAATTAACTTAAAGGAAATGCACCACGATATATTTCAGTAAGTATCATAATTGGATCCGCTCTTATTAAACTAGCATCGTTTTCATTTATTCCCCAGAGTTGAAAAAGAATCAGATATTCATTGTACCCTCATTTGGATTCTAAATTATCAATACGTTCCAGTGTCCAAAACTTCTGTATCAAATTAATCTTTCACTAGAACGATATATTCTCTACATATCACTGCATTTGCCGAAGTAATGTCGTTGTAACTTGTAACTCTACATGCCGCCGTTGATAATACTTCTATAAGTTATCTCTCTTAAAAACGCTTTAAAATTCAGTTTGAACAACAACTGTAATGTGACCAGTTGGGAAGAATACAAAAGGTCTTCCAAAAAAAAACGACGACGAAGTAACAAAATTTCATAAGATAAACACTGATAAAACACACTGACTGAGGAAAACAGACAGTGATTTTGGAACTCATTCTCGAATATGTAAAGTAAGTAAATGTATGGTCAAAGACACAACACATCGCAGATATTGAACATTATTCTAAGAAAATTCTTCTAGGCACTTCCAATGAGCCAGATAGTAACAAGGCAATCCTATACAAATTGACGAAGGACTATAATCAACAGGTAAGCTCTGACGGCTAAGTCATAACGGTAAAAGCTATGGTCAGAATCTTTAAAAATAATTCGAAAAATGAAGTATGCACTCTCTAAGCAACCCTCAGCCCACAGTGGTGAAAGTGATAAATTAAGAGTTTTTGTTTTGCCTGGACCATTTTCTATCCCTCTCTATATATATCTCCTAATTAGGCACAAATTGACCTTGATAAGGGTAAGCTTTGCTGTACAACTTACTTTGCTTCACAGTACTCACAGTCTAATAGGGTGAACAAACTCCAAAAAATGACGCCCTTTTGCGATATGTAAACTAAAACATGCAAATACGACTATTGTTCCAGTCTAAGATCAACTAAGTCGATTCTTTTCCCTAAAAATAAAAGTTTCACTTTACTTAGACTTTTTAAGAATCTATAGTTTACGAAGATAGTGTTCAAATAATCATTCTACGTTAATACAAATGAATGTTTTACTGACTATAATATTTTCTAAATATTAAGTACATTGATAATGATTACATTACAGATGATAACAACCAAAAGTGTTGAAGAGACAGCATCTAATATTTGATTATAATTGTGTAAATAGTTGACCGTGATGATACGTGTAGTGTCGTAAGTTTCGGACCGAGTTGACTTTTGACTGCCCCCTGTTTATGAAATGGAATCTTATTTTTTAAGTTGACTACGACATAAAAATGAGAAGTCTTTCACCTTTTAATTGTGTAACGGGTCAGTTGTATCATTGTCACCAGTGCTAGAAATATTTTTTACACGTTTGATCAAACAGCATTTGTTAATTGTTAAATATCTTTCATGTTTGGTAGGAAAAGGATAAGCATGGTATTCTTTCAATGGACTGTGTAAGGTGGCAGTGGGTCAAAGTCACCCGTGCTATATATTACTGTTTACACTTTGTCCATGCAGCCTTTGTTTATGTACAGAATGGTGTCTTCCATATTTAGTAGGAAGATATCTTGCATACCTTTGCAATGATTAAGGGATAATATTTGTAAAGGAAAACGTCACTTATGTCAAATATAGAATTTTAAAATTTTTACAGTAAACTGTTGTAACATTATTCTATTGTCATATGTCATTTTTATTTCGTAGGATCAAAATAATTAAAAGTGTTCTACCCTAAGATGGACTTTAGCATCATTTGGTTCATAGTCACCAGTGCTACAAATAGATTTTACACTTTTGCCAATACAACCTTTATTTCTTGACAGGCATCTTTCATAGCGTATCTGGTAGAAAGATAACTTGCACAGTAATATTCTTTGGAATTGAGTAAGTTAGTAGGTCAAAGCCAAGGGTGCAAATAATAAACCTCTGCACATTTGGTTATAGATAAATACTTCAAAGCCAGATCTAACGCAACACTTTTCGAAATCACCTTTCTTAAATATGGATCCATGTATGAAATTGAAAAATTTAAAACAATATTATAACTCCATTTGCCGTACGACAACGCCGAGAGTAATATAAACTTTTGGTTGGAAATGCAGGCTTTTTCAAGCATCATTTTCTTAGTAAAAGAATCTTATTGTCATGGTCTTTTCCTGAAAGGATAGCAAGGCTTAAACAATACAATTTTAGCATTATGGCTAAATAGAATAAGACAGACTTGCTGCCGGATATTCACTCATGCGGGTTTTTATGATTGTTTTAAAAAATAAACTATTATCTAATAAATCAACATGATAACATTAAATAGACTACTTTACTTACATGCATAGTTTTCTTATAATGTTGCAGGTAATTCGAGGTCAACAAGCAACACTTCGTAAGCAGTCTGGACCGGAAATGGAGAAACATTCCACAAGCTTTTCTGAGATGTCTACCGGAGGTTGTTACACTGGGTACTAGGAAACTGAATGTAACACTAATTTTGCACATATGAATGTGATGATGAAAAAGTTAGGTTTTCAATATAGGTAAGTTTCCCGCCGAAATATAGAAAATAGTGTTGCCACAATATAGTTTTTACACGTGCCCATAAAGAGTTCGTGGAATAAATAAAGTGTAAATATAAAATTATATATCTGCTAAAAAAATATTGTTTAAATCCTGAAAGAAAATCCAACCTGCCTGTATGATGTTTGATTGCTTGTTTCTTTCCTAAAGAGCAAATTGTGCATGCTCAAAATTATCGATAAATGATAAAAATCCTACTGATAATAGCAGTATAATACATTATAATGTTATTCTGTAAGTGTGCAATATTTACGTGTGGTAAGTAGCAGATACATTCTATGTTGCAACTGTTCAAAGAATCGACCATACGATTATGAAAACAACACGATTTCAATGATTATGTTAAATAGATACTTTAAATATTTCATAAGATATAGCTTAAAAACTTTAAAGGTTATCATCTATTTGTCAAGAAGGAATTAATTATCATGTTTTCAAATATGCATAGTGCATGTGAAAGTTAAACAAACGTTAACTTTAAGTTATTGGTATCCACTTAGTTGTAAGTACAACATGTTTCCCAATACAATAATAACTGATATACCATACCGTGTCCGTTTTGATTCACCTGTATTTCCCTTAAGACATAGTTTTTTATCTAATGTATACGGTTCAAATCTTCTGATATAATGTACTAGTTATACTAGACTTTTAAAATCATATGAAATGTATAATAATATTGTTTTTATCTTCTGTTCTGTGTACATTTTGATACAATAAAATGTACCCGTCATATGTTTTTTATAATATTTTATAACACCGTCAACCATTTGTTGTTCACATCATTGTAAAACGAGGGCGAAACATATATTGACAATTTAACATCATTGATCAGACTGTCCGTTGTAAATCTGGTGGAATATATCGGTTTATATGACGACATAAAGGTTAGTTTAAGTTTCTTTTCTCAAATAGTTTAAAAGTGAAAGAACAAGGTAATGAAATTAAGTATAAAAAATAAAATTAAATGTAACTTGAGTTAAGGTTTATTTGTTGGGTTTTTTTATATATTTTTTGCTGGCATATCATAGATGTAACTCATTGATATTTAAATCGATATTGTTAGTAGTATAGTCAGACTCTAGTGTTAGAAAATATATTTACATTAGAAAATATTTAGTCAAATGCCAGCTTTTCTTTTTTTCAAATGTGATTTATAAATCAGCGCAAACTTGCAATTATATAATACCACTGCACTTTAAATCAGCATATCATGCATTTAAATACATTATTACCATTTGAAAGTAGGCTTCTACGTTTCTGAAGAAACAAATCAGTCCGCAACATTTTCAACATTTCTACATAAATGATGATTTATTTACAAACATTAAAATATATACATTTTCTATTACTATAAATGAAAACTGTTTAAGTCCGCGACAATAAAAAATGTTTACATTGTGTCAGTGAAGAAACTTGTCAGTTTTTATCTCACTTGTATTTAAATGTCAGAACGGTTTAGTTAAATAGGATGATTTTAGTCGTAAAATATGTTATTGTCGAAATGGTTATGTTGTGGATGATTTTAATCTTATTAATCCGTTTTTTAATATGGTACTTTTGATTTTTGATTTTTAAGTAATTACATTTACTATTGTGATAATTTTGATCTATTTTTATGTTTCTGTCGACATAGTTCAGTTAAGAAGAGATGATAGTCATTTCAATAATTAAATCAAGATTACTGTTCACACATGGGGAGTGTGTACATGTGTTATATTTGTAAATAATTATGACATTCAATGTAAGTACCGGTTAACCATGGGACAATATCATGTGTACCAAAAGTTTTACGTAAAAGTAACGATCTACGCACCATCTCTTTCAATGTACATTGTGTTCCTGTGAACATGAATGACGGTTCATTAATATACACATGTAGTGTTATTTTCATATTCCAGATAAAATAATAGTTTGATGTAAGTTTTCATTATATTGTAACAGCCTTATTGTACTAGTGATATAAATGATAATATATGTACTCGTTGTTAAAACATCTATCAAATACGAACAACCTTTAAAAATCAGATTTGTGTTTATCAATCTGAATTTGCTCTGATTCTTTAAAGTCAGTCTTTCTTAATTTACTTGTCTGTTAAGTTAATGATATGTCATATCGAGTTAAAAAGAAATATAAATACATTGTTAAATATTGTACAGCCAAGAGTAATCTATTGAAACTCTCTTCGTTACTGTGTTTGAAACATTGTTTATTCTTTTTCCCATTTTTTAAGCTTTATCACTTTATTTCAATTCATTAGATCGTTAAAACTGATGAAACTCAAATATAAAATCGTTCGAAATGTTCACCTTAATTATGTCGTCTGGATCATTCAATACGGTTAACTGATAAAAATATGCCCAGAAAACAAGTATCTGTCAATCCTGCTTGACATATTTTTGTTCTGTCATCATGTAAGACATTGACTGTAATCATGTTTATAAATCGCCACATTCTGAAAAGAAAAAGAAAACACAAAGGGATTTAAGATTGATACATGTAAGAGGGTCGTTTTTCTGTATTGAGTTACTTAATATGGAAGCATTATTAAAATCATTTAAAGTAAGTTGGTTGGTGCATGATGGAAAATTTATATAACCATGAAAAACTGTGTGGACAGTCTTTAGTATTCTGTGTGACAACAAACCATGAAATAATTATATATGAATGTTGTTTGTAAGTGTGAGATACATGGTCTGATATCTTTTATCTATAATATATAGCAAGAAGTAACGAACTTTCGGCTTCTACGGAAACTTGTCTTCCTCACAGCAGGTAGACACTGGCATTTCATTGCTTTTAAATAGTCTCAAAATATTGCTTTATATAATCTTGGCCATAATGTACTACAGCACCCATGTTCTAGATAAACTTAGCAAATGAACTTAATGCCTGCTATGTATTATAAAAGAAGAAAAAAATGTACTTGTGACATTTCCAGAGTAGCCTTTGTATATATGATTATCATGTTTGAGATAAAAACGACAATCATGCCAACGTGTTTGTCCTTCTTTTTTTTTAAACATTATTTTATGCATCGACATTCATTTTTTTGTAACATTTGTCCACAGCTCAGAACGTTCGTTAAGTTTAGTTTCATGTTTATCTGTAGTAATGTCCCATTACATGGAAGTAGACAGGAAAATTGTCTGTCTTAGTGGCACTTGAAAAACGTTGTGTCAGATATGATATTTAGAAAATTATTATGTTCTGCTTATTTTAAGTCTATTTCTTCACGAATTATATTATTAATGAATGTTATTATTCTTCACATTTTTCGTTTGTTTGTCTGTCAGACGTTTGAATTGTTAACGTTTTCTGACTGATTCAAACGCAAATGAACTCTAAACATTTAGAGGCGAAATTACGCGATGTTAGTCCTTTAACCAAACATTTGAAGCTCAGTGCGAAAACAATGACTTTATCCAATATATTTTAGGTTTTTTTTCCTGCTTATGTGTAAACGCTTGTCATTTACTATTTGGGTTACTATTTGACAGTATTCCTAATGTACATAAATCGTTAAAAACTTCATAATAATACTCATTTCGTATGTTTTATGCATAGTAATTCCTGTAAATATTTGTACTTAGAGTCTGATTATAGCCAGAATTGACAATATTAAATAGAATATTATGCTGTAAAATGTTTTTATTGAAAATTCGTTCGGAATTTTTATATTCGCACAACGTGTTTTGCGCTGAAGATGTTTTGTTTTAGTTGACAGTTCTACAGATTAATTTGTGAAGCATTATTGTTTACGAAAACATTTCCTGGTAAAAATACAATTAAGTTATCATGAATAATTAAGACAACCACAACCACACGTTTTAAAAGCGTCCATGTTGCAGTTCAAAAAGTCTATTCCGCCCTTTTCATAAGGTTGCTAAACTATATTCGCATGACTTATGGTTCATAATTAATTCCATCGTCAATTTTGTGTAAGACAACGATTGCTGTAAAATTTAACTTCAAACATGTCTCAGAAACTAGTACTTTTATTTAGTTGAATGTATATCTTTAATATTTAAACTATAATTTTTAAGTCTTTACATAGAAATATAAACATATGTAGCTTGAGATTTATAATAACAACATTTGAAGTAATTGGCATTGGTAAGCTAGTTTTTGCCTGTCCAAGTTTTTAATCAGGTAACTGAGCAGTTTTAGTTTTTTCTCCAATTACTGTTTCCATGTTATATAGATATCTAGCAATTGATATTATTCTCAATACTGTTTTTATGATTCATTTTGCATGATTCTGTTGTGGTATTCGTTAGAATATACCTATAAAATACCTCTATAAATGTTCGCTTACGCTTTACTTTACTTAGACTTTTATCTCGGTACAATCTTATAAATATACTATTAATAACAATAATCACACACGTTGAAGTATTCATTCATTGTCTCTCATGAACAGTTAGATATATATAATTATGTGAGTTTTACCATTTTTGTTCCTCTCTCAGGAATGAACTCATCAATTAAAGTAGTCGTAAAGTTTAATGATATCAGTCTCAGAGGAAATGATGGATGACCTGTATGCCTATAAACATGATGCTTTTGAAAGTTAAATAGATCAATAATGAATGGGTATTTTTAGTTATAAATATCCCTAATACAATAATTATTCTAATACATCATCGCGGGAACGTTTTGATTCATTTGTATTTCCCTTAAGGCACACTTTTTAAGTACACTTTTCACATTTCCTAGATTATAGCGTACTAGTTGTTCGGAACTGCCAATATCATATATTCTCTATTAATCTGCTGTTCAGTGTTTTTATTAGATTTAAAGTGTCATAAATTCATTTAAATGTGTGTATAACATGTATAACATCGTGAACAATTTGTTTAATTCCTTATTGTTTATCGAGGAATTTATATTGAGAATTTTACTTGACTCTTAGACTGTTTGTTTTCAATTGAGAGGATTTTATTCTATTATGAGACGAATTTTAAAGGTTTGGTTAACATTTTGTCAAGCTTATAAAAAATAAGAGAGGATAGTAATTTGAGATGAAAAAATATATACTAGATAGATACAATAGAATAAAACTTAAGTTGTAGTTACAGATCTAGAGACTGTTTGTTTTCTTTTAATTTATTTACTTAAATGTCATAGTCTAAGATGTCATTCATCATAATTTATAAGAAACTGTTAAGTAACATCATCGTGTCACTGCAAAAAGATCTGTTTAGGCATTTTAACATTTCTATATCACAACAGAAAATGGTCAGTTCGAGTGATTGAAACATTTCATGTCATTGAAGAACCTCCTCAGATTTGGACACTGACAACTTTTTTGTGTCACTGATAAAATTGTACAGTCTGGAGCAATGAAAACATTATAAATGTTTCTGAAGAAGCTATTAAGATAGTGTGGACATTTTAAACATTTTACTAAAGAAGCTTTTCAGTCTCGGGCATTTGAAACATAAGTCTGTGTAAATAAAAAAAAACTATTCAAATTAAGACATATGAAACATTTCGATTTGACTGAAAAGCGGAATTTCAGTTTGAATAATTTAAATGATTTACAATGTTATAAAGAAAGTATTCAACATGAGATATTCGAAACATCTCTATGCGACTGATAAAACTTTTTAGTCTTGAACATTTGAAACATTACTATATTACGTCAAGACATATTCAGTCAATTTGTGGCAATAAAAGTTTAGTTTGGGCCATTTTAATATGTTACTTAAAAAAAACTAAAGTATAGGACATTGAGAAAATCTCTGTTTCACTGAAAATTTCTTTTACATTTAGACATTTCAAACATTCTGTCACTAGAGAAACCGTAAAGTCTTGAACATATGAAATAAACTTTTGTTCATGAAAAAAAAAATCCTTTTTGTGGGACATTTAAATTAAGCACAGGACATTTAAAATATTAATATCTTTCTTAAGAAACTATTCAGTCTGAGACATTTGAAACATTTGTATGTACTGATAAAACAAAGTTCAGTTTCTGTAGTCTATTTTACTAGAAATTTAACAGTAAATAAACAGTAAGTTTATGACACATGAAACATTAGTCTATGTTACTTTACTGAAGAAACTGTCAAGATTAAGACAGGTGGAACACTAGGCTATGTTACTAAAGGAACTGTTCAATTAAGGACATTTAAAACATAACTCTGTGTTTTCTGAATAATTTATTCACTTTGGACATTTTAAATGTTAATGTACGTTACTGAAGAAACTTTTATGTTTAGGACATTTAAACTATTCGTCTATATGTTTCTGAAGAAATTATTCAGTTTAGGACATTCAAAACATAAGTCTATGTTACTTGGCCTTATTTAAAAACAGTATCTATATTAATGTGTATAATTATAAACAGTTACATTTGCTCACATAGCAATGCATCAATTTAATGCATGTTCCAGTAAAAATAGTTTCCGTGTTAATGTCCTATTACACAAAGCTTGACAGGAAGATTGTTTCCATAACAACCGTTAAACAATGCGTTAAGTAAGATATTTCTTTAGTTTTTAGGTTCTGTACCATTTTGAATATATATTATCATTAATGAATATTCGAAAATGACGTTAATAATTGTTTGCCAGTTAAATGGTTGAATATTCAAACTGGTCATTTTATGGGTGACGGTTGGACAGTAATTAAAACGGTTTGTAAACTATTTTGTTATTGTAAAGTGACACTCATCTTGAAGACATAGTCCTTGATTGTTCAATATGTGTTTTTTAGATGAATGAGGCTTAATGCTTTAGCTTAAGTCTTGATATGTATTTTATTCTTTATAATGAGTACAATGTAAATCGGGCAAAGGTGTTAAATTCTAATAACTAATTTAAGCTATTTTTGTCTAGAATTGGGAAGCAGAAGGGGCTTAATGGATAAGTGGTTTTAGTTGCTTAGCCCAAAATTAAGTTGCTTATCTCATTGAAAAGATATAGATTCTGGAAAGAGTTTAGATGAAAATTATCTCTTTGTAAAGTTAAGAGGGGGGTCTGAACAAAACAATCTGGAATACGAAAACCAAAAATAGGCTCCTTTAAACTACTACAACTAGATCTACTGTAAAATTTACTTTATGAAAGACACATATTAAATGTCAACTTTGACAATAAGCATGTAGCGTCAATTGACATTTTGAATATCAATAAAAATGAAATACCTTAAAATTTCTGTTTCTCCGCTTTTATTCTTTATTTGTTATCATGAATATGTATTTTTTCAGAAGAATTTCTATATTTTTAAAAATTTTTTGTTTTTTTAATTTTTTTAAAAAATTTGATCCCATTTCAAAAGATGTCAAAGAATTTTCCCCTATTTTCCCCTAAAATGCCCCAATGTTCCCGTGCCCCAACCCATGCGCCGGGCCCCTTTTTTACTTAAGTTAAATCTTTTTAAGTTTTTCCATTAAATTTTAAAATTCTTTTTAGGGCCCCCAACCCCCGGGAAAATTTAAATTTTGGAAAATAATACAGGAAAAATAAAAGGGTTAAAGTTATTCTTTGGTTCGGGGCCCCCCCTTTTAGCTGTTAATTTTCCCAAAAATTTCTTAATTTAAAAGACGTTTGTTTTGCCCATTTGGGGTTTAATTTTAAGAATATATATAATTTAGTTTAGGGGGGTGGGTGGGGCTTTTCTGCCCTGGGGTTGCATGTTTTCAAATGTATTTTGTTTCCAAAATCAATACCCCAAAACTATACCTTTTAAAAATCTGTTTTTATTACGTTTTTGGGGGGTTTAAAGTTTTCCCCCATTAAAATTTAAATTTTAAAATCCCTCAATTTGGGAATAAAATGAAATCCTTTTTAAATTTGTTTTGGGGGTTGCCCCACCCCAAAATTAAATTTAAAATGGGTTTTTCATTTTAAAACCCCTTTTAAAAAAATTTTTAATTTTAGAAAAATACATCGTAAAAAAATTTTTTCCCCACAGAAAAACATAAATCTAAAGAAAACCCAAAAATATGTTATTGCCAAAAAAAAATTTAAAAATTTAAAAAAATAAAGACTTTAAAAAGTAAAAGTTTGCCCCCAATTTTTTTTTTTTGCCCTAAACCCCCGGTTTTTTCAAACTTGAAAATAATTTGAGATGGTTTGGGAAATTAAATTTTTTTTTTCAAAATTTTGCTTTAGGTTTGCCCTTTTTTAATGAAACCAAACTCCAAATTTTGGTTTCCCGGGTTAATTTTTTATGAAATGATATAAAATATATTTATGTAGCCCCCAACCAAAATTTTATTTAAAAACTAAAGTGATAAAATTCCCTATGACAGAAATTTTTTTAAAGAAATTTAACTTGAAGAAAAAAAAAAAAAATTTTTTTCTAGATAAAAAAATGATTTTTAAAAAAATAATTTTAAAACCCTCCCTAAAATTTTCGCCCTTTTAATTATCTAAAAAAGCCTTTTTCCCAAACTTAAATGTTTAAAACCTATACAAAGTTTTATCTACTTAAAAAACGGACAATTTTCATTTAAAAGTAAAACCTGATTTTGTCACTGGTGAATTTAGTTTTCCCCTCGGCTTTTGGGTTTAAAATTAAAAAAACTCGTTTTAAACAATTTCCCAAGACATTTTACCAAAAACTTTAGAAAACGGGGTTTGAAAATATCGATGCCCCCAAAACAATTTTTTACAAAAAGAAAAATAAAAAACCCAAAGCTCAATTTTAAACCCTAAAAGTTTTAAAATTTAAATTCCCTTTTTTTTTCCGCTCATTAAAATTGAAGTCCTTTACATTTTTCACTAAATTTGGGAAAAAAAGTAATTTCCCCGAAATTTTCCCCTTCCCTGGAAAAAAAATTAAAAAGGAAAGAATTTAAACTAAAAATGAAGGAAAAATGTAAAGAACGTGAACCCCTGGAAAACATTTAAAATAATGTGGTTTAAAATTTTTGTTTAAATTTTAAAAGGTTTTTTGCCCAATAAAAAATAATTTAAAACCAGGTTTTTAACGAACATAAGGAAAATACCCCTTCCCGGGACTTTGGGGAAAAAAATAAAAAAAAAAAATTTAATTTGGAAAAAGGAAAAACTCCGGGGGGGGTTTTAAAAGGGGAATTTCCCCTATTAAAAAAAAAACTATTAAATTTTTAAAATTTTAAATTTTCCCAACTTTTATTTAAATTTCAATTTTTAAAATGAAAATACTTTGAAAAACAGTTTTTTATAAAAAGGGCGTTTTAAATACTTATTTAAAATGGGCCCCAAAACATTTGTAAGTCCCAAATTTTTAAAAAATAACCTTGCCAAAATGCTTTTAATTTTTGGGATTAAAAAAAGGGTTTTAAATAGTTCACAAGGGGTTTTTGGCTTTTTATGTTTATTTACAGAAGTAATATTTTGGTTTTTTTAAAATTTTTAAGTTTTAAATAAATTTTTATGTTTTTGTAAAATTTTGGGTTTTTTCGATCTTCCATATGTTGTTGGGTTTTCATTTTAAAAAAATATATAGCGTTCTTTAATGTTCCCCCCTTTCCCCCGTTGGTGTTTTTTATTTCATTTATTAACCCTTCACTGGTGGGGTCTAAAAAATAAAAACGTTTCTTTTTGAATTTTGGGACTTTTTAAGAAGTTGCCCTTCCCTTTGTCTAGAGAATTTAAAAATAAAAATTTTAATTTTTACATTTCCCTCAATTCTAGCCTTTTTTTTTTAAAAATTTTATTTATTTTGTGGAAAGGAAAAAATTAAAAAAAAAAACTCGAAACTTTGCTTTTAATGCAAAGGGGCTTAATATAAAAATTTAATTAAAGAAACCTCCTCTTGTTCTTTTGTTTGGTTAAAAAGTTTTAACCGTTTAAACTATACAAAACTAAATTAAAATAACAAAAACCTTCAAAAATTTTGGGAATCCCTTGAAATTAAAATTAAAATTTTGTTTACGGATTTTTCCCAAAAAAGATATACCGGTTTTTAAGTTTTTTCATTAAAAGGGCATGTAAAAAATTTCATTTGGCTTGGGCGCAAAAATTAAAAATTTAAAGAAAGTGCCGGGTTTTTTAAAAGGGGAAAAAAGTTTCAAAAATTTTTAAAAAAAATTTTCCCCTTCCCTTAAAAAGTGTTTTTATTTTCACAAATTTTAAAAATTTTAAAAAATTAAAAGGCCATTTATGAAAATCCAAAAAAATTTCAAAAAATATATTCGAAAAGTTTTTAAAAACTTTCATGAGCCCAAAAAACCCCCCAAAAAAAAATTCCCTTAAAATTTTTTTAATTTCTTGATAAAATTTCCCCTTTTTTCAAGGGTTTAAAAAAAGCCCCCCTTTTTCCCGGGAAAATTTTAAAAAGAAGGGACTGAAAAAAATTTGAAAATTTTTTCCCAATTTTTTTAAAACGTTTTTGGGGAAAATAAAAACAATTTAAATTTGGGTTTAATTCATCGTTCGTTTTTAACACCCTTTTTTAAAAAAGTGGGGGCAATCTAATTTTTTTGGGAATTTAAAAGTTTTTTTAAAATTTTTCCCAAATTTATTTGGGAAAGCATTTTAAAATTTAACCCGAGTTGGGCACTTTCCCATAAAAATTGTTGTTTAAAATTTTTTATTTTTATAAGGTTTTTTTTTCCCGTTTTTGAATGTGGTTTTTTATTTGTCAATTTGGAAGCCCTTGATCAATAAAAGAATTTTTAAAAATTTAGTTTTTCCTGTTCCCCCAGTTATTTTGTTTAAATTTTATGTGTTTTTTGGGGTTATTCCCTCCCCCAAAAAAAGCAAATGGGGCCCAATGCCCAAAAATTAGGGCCCCTTTAAAAAAAAAACTGGGTAAATTTTGTTGGTGACATGGGAAAAAAAGAAAAGAAAAAAATTTGTGGGCAGTGTTCCGCCCTTTTTTGGAAAAACAAAATAGGAAGGGTTTCCAAAATACTTTTTAAAACCCGGGCAACTTGACAGGAAACCCCTTTATTTTTATGAAATTTTAATTTTCCGCAACATATTTTTTTTAAATGCAAAAGTTACCCAAAAATACGTTTTAAAACCCCAACCCCAAAAAAAAATCTTTTTTTTCCCCCCCTGGCCCACCCGTTTTTGGTTTGAAGGGAAGTTTTATAAAAAAAAAAAATTAAATTTTTTTGCTTTTTTTATTTTATTTTAAAAATTTTATGGGTTTTTTGGAAAATATTGTTTTATATCCAATTTTAAAAAAATTTTTTTGGAAATGCCCCGTTTTTATTGGTTTTTAAAAAAAGGGAAACCCCTGACCTTTAGTTGGGGAGGTAAAAGGGGGGAGAAAAAGAACCCAAAAACTTATTTTTTTTTGCCTAACTGTTAAAAAATCCAAAAAAGGAAAGATAATTTAAATTTATGGGAAGTCCCCCCAATATTTTTGGCTTTGGGCCTTTTTGAAAATTCCTTTTTTCATTTAAAAATTTAAACCCTGTTTACACGCCCTCGGCTTTTTGTTCCCACGATTTAAATAAATCAGAAATCTCTTAAACGTGAAGCATATTCAAAGGCAGTAAAAGCTTGTTAACTGTACTGATATTTTATAAACACAGGTAAGTTATCTGCATATTATTATTAGTTTGTATTTATATATCTAAAGATGTAAAATATTTTAGAAAAAAAATATTATATTTTTTTAATTATACGAAAGGAACATTTTAAGTAGATAAAGTAGGATAGCACCGTAAAGTGAATTAAGTTTTATACTATGACGCTTGTATCAAAAAGAATGTACGTAATAGTACAAATA
The DNA here is from genome assembly GCF_026571515.1 of Ruditapes philippinarum. Taxonomy (NCBI): domain Eukaryota; kingdom Metazoa; phylum Mollusca; class Bivalvia; order Venerida; family Veneridae; genus Ruditapes; species Ruditapes philippinarum. The sequence goes on from NW_026860268.1 coordinate 47,747, forward strand.
TATTTATTTATGATTATTCTGAAACTAGCACTCTTGGTAAATAGTCATGAATCATTTAATTTATCTGTTTAAATACTTGAGAAAAAAACTCACCAGAGTTAAAGCTGTTTAAATATGTATTTATTTTTTTCTTATAAATATATCAATATCATACACATTATTGCACTCACAGTGTGGGTGATATAACTCTTCCGAACTGTTTTTGCTTATTTTTCAATTTTTAAGTATTTTGTTTATTTGTACAATATTTGGCGTAATTATGTTTTTGTTTTAGATTTAGAATTTCAGATTAATTTCCGTTTATTTGTAAGTTATCAATTTCGCTTCATAAAACGTAATTTGGCTACAGAATTTCACGACAATGATATTTTTTATCAGTTAAGAAAATCATAGACGTTTGGCTTACACACTTTTAACCAAGGTTATTTCAAAACAGAATAGTGTGTGATGTTAATATACACCATAAGTCTATACTCTTAACTTCAATTTAAACTTACAATAAGAAGAATAAATATGAATATAAAATACATAATTTTATAGCAAATGAAAGATATGATGGACGTGGCGTTTAATGATAAATTATACGTAAGGATAGGAAAATGAATTTTGATTTTTGGGTGAATTGTATTTAGATATACGAGGACTTCTAATTGTTGAAGACCATTGAACCTCATTGGATATATTTTTAGTGAAGTGCGGTCTGTAAATTCGCCAGGGGATGTGATAATAAGTGTGCAATGTTACAGATGTTCCTCAGACAGTGTATAAACAAGTAGATTTGTAGCAATTGCAATGTCTTTGATATGGTCATATGTCGGAAATAAGCATTCCTTCTTTTTTACCTTGGTAAAAAAGGTTGGTAGGGTACCAAATAATTTGGCAGTAGTGCCATAACACAGTGTGTGACGAACAAAAACTATTACCGAAGTTCAAACAACTGATTAAACTCTTAATTGAATGATTAAGCATTTTTTAATAAAATGAATCTTCTTTAAGGTAGAAATGCGGAAAAATGTCAGTCGATATTTAGGTAACATAATTTTGTAAAATTGGCTTCATTTGGACATTAAAGTCTAAGCAAACAAGTTTTGAACAGCAGATGCCAGTAGCGTAAATTTAGAAATATGACACTTTCGCGCGATCGATAAATTTTGCCAACGAATACGAAAAGGTAGAATTAACGAATTGAAATTGATCTGTCAGCAGGTCACCTGTTTTCAGCTGTCAAAAATGACTCAAAGACGGCAAATACAAGGTCACGGATAGGTAAAGCCGGGGGGAGCAGAACATTGTCGGGAAGTAAGTAATGCCTGTTGCAAAAGCGCTGCAGGAGTATCGACAATAAGAACATCTCGTGAGCTATCTGGAATGTTTAATTTTCATCAAACAATTGACTTTAAACAAAATTGTATTTCATTGATGTGAATATGTGTTTGTTCCCAATAAAATGTGTCATTACGGCATACAGTCATTATATTGAGTTTTATGTTCCCCAATTTTGTTTGATAAATGCATGCCTGTATTCAATTAATCCTACCGGCTCGTGTTTTCCTTCTTATTTGTAAATTGAACAGTTCTTATTTTTATTTTTAACATAGTATATAATTTTGCGCAAAACGAGGACATGTTCTTATATTTTGCTCTTGTAAAGATGCGTCGGTAAATTAAAGGATGTGAATAGCAAAGGCGCCGTATGGAATGGAACTTTTAACATACTTGTATTGAAGAAATTTATTGTAATATAGAAAAATATCTCAGAATATTTCTAGTTTAATTAGCAAATGCACACACTATGTAATCTTAACATATCTTCTCCCTCTGTCAAACGATGTACATTTATTGAGACTGTATGACAATTATCAATATTCAATTATCAATATTTTCAAATATTAAAATTAATTTGATCATATAGTATCATTGATCAAAACCAAATGGTACGGTAACATGATATGTTTTTCAACATCAATTTCTAATTAATCTAAGAAATTTCGGTAAATTTGGAAATCAGCGCCTAAATTAAGTAAATTTACGTGAAAATTTTGAAACTGTAACTCCTAGCAGGAAAATAGTCAAACATGTTCTTCACTTGTGTGGTAGGTTATCTGAATGCTATTATTTGTTTCCTAGCAATAGTCAATTGGAAAATATTTCATATGTTCATAAGCCAAACGCCGTACGATAAACATTGTTTCAGTATGTAATACAGGTAATCTTTAAGGAATGCAACTCACCTAAGTCTATTCTGTCATTATTTCAATTACTTATATTGCCTTTTAGAGTTGCACCACCTTACATTGTTATATATGTTATATGACTGTTGTAGAATCGTAGTATTGTTATTTTTAATTCTATCTATGTTAATGATGAAATAAAATCTTCGGTAAATGTTTCTTTAATTCCAATGTACGCCAATATTTTATTTGTTATTTCTAATTTGTTCCAAGTTGTTATAACCCAAAATTAATAATTACTGTTTATATTTTTTGGACACAACCGTGAAGGGTCGAGGCCGGGTTGGGCCAGTTACCCCCCATTTGGGCCCGGGGACCGAGGGACGAATATCCGATCCGAACCGCAAACATATGTCAGATATTTTGTCATGCATAATCTTTTATATTCCATTATATTTTTAATTCTTTATTTTTAATTTCAATGGAAATTTATATCATAACAACCGTTACTACTTTCTTACAACAGCGTATGAATTACAACTTCATTCATAACGGTAAAATGACGTCATCCTAAGCGTGACATTGTGCAGCACGCGACTCATCTGGCACCCCCATGCAAGATGAAATTTCCGGCATGAGTAAAACTCACGGAAACGCCAGTCTAATATGCAAGAATAAAATATTTCAGGTCGTTATAATGTTTACCATCCTTTTTCCATTTGTCCATCCGTTTGTTGGAATAGTTTTTTGTTGAAGAAATAGAATGAAATCAAAAGTCTTATCTTTTGCTTGAAATTTGTGTCTCACAATAAAGTTTATAAATAATACCCTGTTTAGACCAGCTAAGTCTATTTAAATTAGGTTTCGTAATAGTAGTTTTTTATGACACTTTCATGATTCCATCTATAATTCCAAGGACGTCATTCATTCATCATGTCTTTTTTACGTTTATAGTAAGTCAATTGCTGATCGTATCATAAGTTTTGCATCATATAAATGAAATGGAGACATTAAGAAAATCATATTCCATTTCATGATATCATATACCATCACGGAATACGTATACAGTGCGTTGTACTTAATACATATTCATGAGTCTATAGCAATTACGGAGTTTTAGATCTTGTTGATGGGCCATACGTAAGGACAGACAGAATTTAAATGAGAATCTAAACTAACGGAATTGTATACTACAAATTACCTTATCACAAAAACAGACACACAATTAACTCACTTGGCTACAGGGGAATTTAAATGATATAGCCATGCAATTGATATGTGCTACAATGTTGGTTATATGTAACAAAATATGAAATATAAGTGATAAATAATAAGATATGAACGAACTGAATTATACGTTACTGTGGTAAATATGAGCAATAACGTCCCCGTTTGGGCTTATAAAGGTTTTTGTATATTGTTGACTATTTCACATGTCTTTGTGAATGTTTATACATTATTTTTCCACAGTTAATTATGAAATTGAACACAATTATAGCAAAATATAAAGTCATGACTCTTAACTGTACACTCAGCCTTAACACTTGGATTGCCATAATGCCACTTTTATGTAACTTTACTCTAAGTTGCATACTTTATGTCAATGGTCCTGTTATTTAAATTTAAGTTGATTTTATTTTTTTGTACGTCATTTCTAAATATATCGTATAAATCATGTATAATACAAAGAAAGGTATGATAAAAATATCATCTTTCAGTCAACTGTTCTATGTTTAAGAAAAGAAAGCGCACCAGTATATTTGCCTTAATTTATATGGCGCTTCTTATGCAATCTAAAGAAATTGTCCCCTTTTGACTGGCATTTTCTTACAACAAATATGCAGTTTGTTTAATCTGTCTGTTTTATGTATTGTGGTCGTCTTTTTATAATTTGATTTTTTTTTTATCCTAAACATTTATTTTGTCAATATACATTTTAGGTTAATTACCATTATAAAAGGCATTCTAACGTATTCAAAAATGTGAGAGCAACATAAAGTGACAGAAAGGCTGGCTATATTTACTTTTTACTTTCATTGAAGACACATTAATGTCCAGAAACGAATACACATTTTCAACTTTTAAAAGGGGGACATTTTGTCTTAAAGCATTTATGAAATGGTTTTAGGGCATATAAGATACGTGACATTTGGGGAAAAAACACTGAATGTGAAATTCTTTGTCATGAAGTAGAAAATTTTAACAAAGTAGTATTATAACTTCCTTTCAAAATAATTTTACTATTTTACTAATTTTCAAAAAGCAACAGAAGCAAAACATAAATCAGATCATCAGAAAATAAGTATTTTTTAAGAATTTCAACACGACACATAAACATAAAAAAGCCTTTGAAAAATGAAAATAAATGCATTTTCGAGATATGATGGACCTTTACTGATATAAATATATTATATAGATCTGAAAAACAACAGTTCATGTCCTCGAATTGTAAGTCCCAGACAATTCACTTTACGTTACTTTAATCTATTTAATACATACTTTGAACAACATGTATAAATTTGAAATGACGAAACTTAGAATATCGAGATCAATGAACAATGTGGCGTATGTCGAGATAAAAAACGCTCAATTTGAGTTTCTAGAATAGATATGTCAGTTCCGAATAAACAATATGTAAAACTCGATAATCGTTTCATCGCTTTCAATTTAAACAATATTAATTTGTAATTTACATTTATATAAATTACATAAAATATTTTTTACGGATTGAGAAAAAAGCTTAAAATGGCATAAAACTCTTTCCGTTCAGTTTTCGCTCAAATCGGGTATCAAAAGAAAAAAAATTCGATTTTCAATTTACTTCTGAGTAGTACTAGACTCAGTATATTTCTTTATCATTCTTGGGTATCTTTTGTTTTAAGTGCACCAGCTGATCTGTTTGAGAATTTTAAATTCTATGCTATATGATAACCGCAAACTTTATTTACAGTTCATCAACGATGTTATATTGGTTGTTATATGTTGTTTTGGTGATGAGGGTTGCGTGTTTTTATGGTCAGCAGGATGATGGTTTAACTGTAGAAGAGTTACATTCCAGAATAAAAGACCTAGAAACTACTGCCAAAATCCTGCTTAGAAAACTTGCACAAGAACAAGCTTCAAATACAGGTATATAAGTTTCTTACTCTAAATAGCCTAGGCCAATAAGAAGAGGATCGTGGGTTCTTGTTTGTTCCGCGGATGAGGCGAAATTTCTCTGTAATATATTATCTCAGATATTGCGCGTCAGGATCATTTGTCTCTCACAAATGATTTAGAAATCTTTTTAGATTAATAGTAGGTCACTTGCATCAAAATTGGTATTTACTAGCTAGTTATTAAGTAATAACGGTAAGGTTGACAGACTAACGGGATATGACCAAAACATGTTCTAAAACATGCGTTTTACCCAACTTAAAAACCGGATAGCTGAATCATCACATATAGTGAAAACGTTTTCTGATATATTGGAAAGATATAAATAAGAGTGCTATCCGATGTTATGCAATATTTTATCTGTACTCATTTCTGCATGGTACGTTTCTTCCTTATACTTAAAGGTTCATTTTTGTTATATTATAAATGAGGAACAAGTTCAATCGCTCAAACGATTGGTACATTGTAAACGCCCCCTAGCACCGTCTTGAGCGGTACTCAATTCACAACACTTAATAGTGCTGATACCGAAAGTCCCGAAAAATATAACAACACTGAAGTGAAGTACACGGCAACTTTTACAGCTGCCACACAACACTTGACACCTGCTGTTGTGAAGTATAAAAATCTGGAAGTTGAACGTATTATAATATATTTCACTCATTTTTGATGTAGATAAAAATGGTCTTCTATATATTTAATTTTGCTAATGTCTTTCCATAATTTCAAGGTTCTGTAAATTATCAGTATTTCTTTTTCTAGAATTCGGAACAAATCTAGTCCCTAATGTGGAGAAGAGAGGCTATATTGATGTGTTGTATTCAGGTAAGTTTTTTTAATAAAATGAACTTAAAATTATATTAGTTTATTATGCAGTTCTGTAAATCAAATAAATATAAACCTCTTTCACTAACAGTATGTATATAAAATCATTGATATTACAAAGGCTTATCTCCCTGCATTTGGGGAACTGTACGTGTTGGAGGGGAAGTTTATTTTCGTCGATTTTCAGTGAAGGGGGATTTCAGGTGTTTTAACATTGTATTAAACTATGAACTAAATAGTTAATTAGCTTTTAAATTTTTGGATACAACTGTTATGATATTCAGCAAACCGACAAATCAATTAACTGTCCATTGAAACTGTGTTTTCGAACGTAGAAAGTTTGCTTGCAAATCGGGGAAATCTTACATTTTGGCTAAAGGAATGGTGATCAATATCGGTACTAAAAGTTTTAGCATTATCATCATCATCACGGGTAGTCGTCACCTGGTAACCTACACGTCTGTCTGTTCTTCTGTACAACAGTCCGTCACAAAACTTGTCCAGCCTTCTTGTCAAAAACTAATTGTACAATTTAATCCACAAATTACAGGAATGATCAGTACCAAGTCTAGTTGTGCATATCGACGGCATTACATAGATTTTTGATATGTGTCAGATTTATGGCCCTTTAATGTTGTTTTTTCTTTTTATATGCCCGAAAGAATTTCGGGCATATTATGTTATACCCCCTGGCGTCCGTCCGTCCGTCCGTCCGTCTGTCTATCCGTCCGTCCGTCTGTCCGTCCGTCCGTTAGCAATTTGGTTTCCGGAGCATAACTTAAGTTCCATTTGGCCCACAACATTCAAACTTCATAGGATGATTGTCCATATTGGGTAGAAGACCCCTATTGATTTTGGGGTCACAAGGTCAAAGGTCAAGGTCACGATGACCTTAAAACTGAAAACAGTTTCCGGAGCATAACTTAAGTTCCATTTGGTCCACAACATTCAAACTTCATAGGATGATTGTCCATATTGGGTAGAAGACCCCTATTGATTTTGGGGTCACAAGGTCAAAGGTCAAGGTCATTATTTCTTTTAAACTGAAAACAGTTTCCGGAGCATAACTTAAGTTCCATGTGGCCCACAGTATTCAAACTTCATAGGATGATTGTCCATATTGGGTAGAAGACCCCTATTGATTTTGGGGTCACAAGGTCAAAGGTCAAGGTCATTATTACTTTTAAACTGAAAACAGTTTCCGGAGCATAACTTAAGTTCCATGTGGCCCACAGTATTCAAACTTCATAGGATGATTGTCCACATTAGTTAAAAGACCCCTATTGATTTTGGGGTCACAAGGGCAAGGTCATTTTTACTTTAAAAATGAAAACAGTTTCTGGAGTATAACTTAAGGTCCATGTGGCCCACAGTATTCAAATTTCACAGGATGATTGTCCATATTGGGTAGAAGACCCCTATTGATTTTAAGGTCACAGGTCAAAGGTCAAGGTCACTATTACCTTAAAACTGTAAACAGTTTCCTAGGGTATAACTTAAGATCTATTTGCCCCACAATATTCATACTTCATAGGATGATTGTCCATACTGAGTAGAAGACCCCTATTGATTTTGGGGTCACAATGTCAAAGGTCAAGGTCACTATGACTTTAAAACTGAAAACAGTTTCAAGAACATAACTTAAATATCTATTTGGCCCATAGTGTTGAAACTTCATAGGATGATTGTCCATATTGGGTAGAACACCCCTATTCATTTTGGGGTCACACGGTCAAATTTCAAGGTAGCTATTATCTCAAAACTAAAAACAGTTTCCAGGGCATAACTTAAGTTCCATTTGGCCCACAATATTCAAACTTTATAGGAGGATTGCTATTTGAATGAGGTAATACTTTATTGAATTTTTATGTAATGTCTTACAAATGCTTCATCCTTAGTAAAGAAAAAAAACACTTTCGGGCATATTATGCTCCGCCTAGCGGTGCTCTTGTTAATTTTGTTCTTACTATCTCACTAATACTACGAAATGTGATTTCAGTACATTTTACAAAATTGAACGACGCCTGAATTACTTGCGCACAATTAATGAGTTTTCCAGTTCCTCATGAATAAAAATACGTTCTGTGATATTTTTCTGTCTTCTTTTATGGCCTTATAATGATTTAGCGGCTACATAAAAAGAACAATCTGGTCAATCACATCTTAAAACAACTATGAAAATAGCTTCATTGGCTATCATCTGGCGACACTTGTTATCACTGATCGCTCTTTATAAAATGCATATACACATAATGTATTCTACGATGCAGTAATGGAAAAGTATTTGATCTAATATGAGTTTAAAAAATGTTAACAACTCTGATTATATCAACGTAATGAATGTTTCGTTTTAAATTATTATTTGTATAATTTTGATATAATAGGAAAGAAGTGAGTAATACATATTTTACTTTTACACAGGAGGTGAGGTAGGCTTTCATTCGACATTATACAACGCCGTGTCTGTAGACAGTGGCCAGAATATACCATTTGAGATAGACATCACAAATATTGGCAGTGCATTTGATGAGAGGTCTTCACAGTTTACATGTTTGCGTTCCGGAACTTATATATTTGCACTGACCATTGCATGTGAGAGAGGAAGCTATGTTGAGGCCTATCTTGAAATAATCAGTGAATCACGCGGCAAAACGTACTATCTTCTCAACAGTGTTTGTGATCATAGAGAGAGAACAATACTTGGTGAACGATTATATTGTGGGTACAGTCAAAATGGCGGCACGACTGTTGTTTCATTACAGGAAGGTGATGTTGTTGCTGTGAAATCGGATAAATCAGGAAAACTCGCCGGTAGTGGACTTTCAACGTTTTCCGGATACCTTCTACGTTCTTCAGATTAAGAAACAATTTTTGATATGGGGACCGTTAGTGCATTTATGATGTAAGGGCTTTATACCCCCATGCGTTTATCAATAACAACAAATTTGTTGTTTCTCAAAACATGAACGCGGGCGCTTCTGATGTTTTGTATACACACATAAACGAGTAGTTATTGCGGAACTTACTTTTACAAATACCACACTCTTGTTTTAACAAAACATACGCAATAAATTGTTTGCATAAATGTACCCCCTGAATTGCAATTAATACATGTATACTGTGCTAGATTAATCATTTTAATTCATTTGCATCTGAGTAAGGTGTTTTAACTAAAAATGCTGCATTTTTAATAGTATAATTAGACGTGTATATTTGAAAAGATTGCAAAATGATTAATGATTATTAAACAATTGAGAATGGTTATAATGATGATGAATAAAGATATATAATTACGATATTCTTAGTTCACACATATGCTCGTATTCTCCTCAAACAAGACCGACGAAGACACTTGACAGAATACGACAGGTGAAAGAATAGACATTTCATTGAAATCGACAGTTGATACAAATGTGTTTGTGTCGAAATTTAACGAATACTTAAAATAATGAAATTATTAGATATTCTTGAAACAAAATCTGTAGTTACGAAAAGGATCTCGAGTACAGATGAGAAAAATGCCTGCCTGAGTGTACTAAGGAATATTTATTATTTCACAGCTACCGTCAGATCACAGATACAAATTCACTTCTATCATTTTAGAAATTATTCAGGATTTAGAAAAAACCGAAGTTATATGGTTATATTGTTATATGGTTTATTCTCAAGAATGGTTATTTCAATTAATATCTTTAATCCGGAATATTTATGGTTATCATTATATTTACTTCAAATGCTGTTACCTTCTTTATAAAGTTACTTATTTTGTACACTTTGTATGTAACGTCCGGAAACCTTGACGTCCGTTATGTCGCCAAAAAATGGTGGCATAAGCTTTTGTTACTCTTTACTCAATTTTAAATGCAATGTATAATTCTGTGCATTGTAATTGTGTGCATGTTTTCATTTCGAAAGAAAAAAATATTTAAATCAAAAAAGAAAAATAATACTGGCTGTTTTATAGAATATTCTTTGCAAATGTTTAATTACAAATGTACTTTATTAATGGAACTTCCATGTAATAAACCTTGTATGTATATGTATCAAACGTTGTCTGCTATAAGTCGCTTTTTAGAAAGGCAAACTATGTTCCTTACATTTACATATTGTCATTGAACTAGTCCTTATTGTTTCCAGATATGCATATGTTTTAAACGAATGTGAGGTTGTGCATGACCCAAGATCAGATAATTGCTATCGAGCTGTCCGTCTATATTTCTTGTCATTGTGAGTTTTTATGTCATGTGGTGCTACTTCTGAATTAACCTTTTTCACTTTCAAAAATTATGTTCTTGTAGAAATATAGCTTATGCTCGTAAGGAAATAAAGGTCGTGTTACTTATAATAACAATATAGTAAAGTTTCCTGCCGAAATATAGAAAAAAGTCTTGCCTCAGTATATGTAATACTTGTGCACCGATAGAGTTAATGTTCGTGGAATAATAAAAGTGTATAAAAGTATATATCTGCTGAACAAGTATTGTTTAAATTTTGAAAAAAACTAAACTTCGAAATTGTTTGAATGATGGTATGGGCTTGTTAATTTCCTAAAAGGCAAATGGTGGGTGCACTAAGTCACCGATAAATGGTAAAATTCCTACTGATGTTAGCAGCATAGTTTGTCCCAGAAAAAATGTTATTCTGTTAACGGGCAATATTCACGTGTGTTAAGTAGCAGCGACATTCTATCTTACAACGTTTTGATGAATCGACCATTTAATACGGTAACAGCATTCTTTCAGTGATTATAGATCTTATGAAATCATTTTTTGATATATAGCTTATTATTCAAAAAATTTATTTTTCAAATTATCTTCTATACGTTTGATGATATTAGTCAAGAAAAAATTCATGAACATTTTTCAATACCAGAAGTGCATTTGAAAGTTAAACAGACCTATAGATTATGGAAATAAACTTAGTTGTTATAATTCCCAATACAATGATTGATATATCATACCGTGGTCATTTTTATTCACCTCTATTTCCCTAAAGGCAGGTTTTTTATCTAATGTATACGGTTCAAATCTCCTGATATAATGCACTAGTTATACTAAACTTCTAATATTATATTACATGTATAATAATATTATATTTAATCTGCTGCTCTGTGTACATTTTGATACAGTAAAATTTACCTGTCATATGTTCGTTTTAAAATAGTTTATAACACCATAATCCATTCCTTTGTCACATCATTGTAAATCGATGATGAAACATAAATTGACAATTTAACATCATCGATTAGACGGTCAGTTGTAAATTAAGTGGACTTTATTGGTTTATAAGACGGTATAAAGGTGAGTCTTATTTTTGTCTGAAATGGTTGAAGGTAAATCTGAGATGAAATGAAATAAAACGGTAAAATTAAATAAAACTTTAGTCAAGGTTACTTGGCTGTTTGTTCTTTTTTTATATTTTTGCATAAATGTCATAGATGTGTATATCGACATCGGTGGAAGTGCATGTATGTCTGTCTCTAGTGGTAGAAATCATTTTAAGTCGAATTTGATAGTTGCTTTATTGACATTCTTTGGTACATTTGATTTATAAATCGGCGACAGCTTGCCATTATATAATAACCCGTTTAATCAGCATATCATTCTCGCACTGTTTAACATTTAAATACATTATTACCAATTGTAAGTATGTTTCTACGTTTCTGAAGAAACCAATCAGTCCGCAACATTTTGATCATTTCTACATAAGTATTAATTAATTAAGAGACATTCAAATATAAACATTTCTATTACTGAAAATGAAACCTGTCCGCGACATTTAAAATAAAATGTCAGTTTTTATCTCAATTGTATTTAAATTTCGAAACTGTTTTGTTAAATAGGACCATTTTAATCTGAAAATATGTTATTGTTGAAATGGTTTTAATGTGGATGATTTTAAACTTATTAATTCCTTATACATGTATAAATATGGTGCTTTCGATTTCATTTCTTAGTAATAACATGTATTATGGACTATTATGATCATTTTGATCTAATTATTTATGTTTCTGTCGAAATGGTTAAGTTAAGAAGAGATGATATTCATTTCATTTCAAAAATCAAGATAACTGTTGAAACATGGTTACAAGAGGAGTGTGTAAATGTGTTATATTTGTAAATAATAATGACATTCAATGAAAGTTCCGGTTAGCCGTCATGAACAATGTCCTGTTAACCATAAGGTTTTACATAAACATAACGATCTACGCACCGACTCTGCTAATGTACATTTTCGAAATGTTTACCTTAATTATGTCGTCTGAATCATTCAATACGGTTAACTGATAAAAATATGCCCAGAAAACAAGTATCTGTCAATCCTGTTGGACATATTTTTGTTCTGTCATCATGTAAGACAATGACTGTTATCATGATTATAAATCGCAACATTCTGAAAAGAAAAGGAAAACACAAAGGGATTTAAGATTGATACATGTGAGAGGGTCGTTTTTCTGTATTGAGTTACTTAATATGGAAGCATTATTAAAATCATTTAAAGGAAGTTGGTTGGTGCATGATGGAAGATCTATATGATCATGAAAAACTATGTGGACAGTCTTTAGTATTCTGTGTGACAACAAACCATATATACAAATGTTGTTTGTAAGTGTGAGATACATGGTCTGATATCTCTTATCTTTAATATATAGCAGAAAATATATTGTTCTTCTCGAACAAAATATTATCATTTATCGTATAATTGTTCGAACTAAATCACATAGAGTTCAATTTCAAATTTTGATAGAAATGTTTTATAAGATTATCCAAAAAATATATTGTTCTTTATAAATTTTTGAAATACAATGTTCTCATAGAAAACGTCTTCATTGACAAATCCATTTTAACTGTTTTAACATAACAAAAAATAAATAGAGGATATTTGTTTGTTTGTGTGTAAGATGAAATTTTATTTCATCGAGTGGGCTTTAAAAACAGTATTCTCACGAGTGGCGTAGCCACGAGTGAGAATACTGTTTTTAAAGTTCACGAAATGAAATAAAATTAAATCTTACACAACAAACAAACAAATTTTCTTTTTATTTTATGCTAAAAAACAAGTAAAAACAAAATTTCCATAATATAAACGTAAATATTAAAATCTGTTTTCCCCATTGAGAGCCCCATTTAGTCGGATATCTCATTAAAAACAAGAAGTCTTGAGCTGTAAAATAAGTCCGACAATCAACGTTAAATGACAGTGATATTATTTATTTTGTTAAAAAAATATGAATGATCGCTTGTTTTAATAATAAAAACAAACAATTCTTGTAGGAGAAAAATTCCAACCATCCATCCATATTTCTGTTACTTACTGCGTATTTATATTAGACCTGGCTTTTTTAAATGTAAGCGGCAGCCATTTTTTAAAGTTGTGTATTTCACGGGAGGAAAATAATTGTGTTTGATTCAGAGGGATATCATTTGGATTTGTTAGTCATACACCTTTTTAAAAGAAAGAAAACATATTTGAGGATTGAAACAGACAAAAAATAAGTGTTGACAGATGTGAAAAACATGAAAAAAAGCAGCTATGAAATGGAAAACTTGGAACTTGCTCGGAACGCTGGGGTGGTTTAATTGTTCTACGAGGTGATAGCTGTCATTGGCATTGCTTTTCAATTTTTCATAAAGCATACAGCAGTTATTGCTCGTAGGATACTTTAATGTGCCCAAATGTCATCAAGAGCAGTTTGCATGTGGAAGGAATGTATTTGTCAGACTGTAAAAATGAAACAAAAAATTTAGAGATGAAATTTGGTGATTGGAATTTGAATGAATAGAAGTAAGTTTTCTTCTTTTCATTACTTTTGACATTTAAGTTGATTATCAATTGCAGCTTTGCGTTTTCTTTAAACAGCCTGACACTGTCAGAATTGTTAGCAAAAATAAAATTGAGGTACCACATGGGAAAAATCTAAAAAAAGTAGTTTCGTCATTGAAAAGTGTGAAATTATATTTTGATAATTTTCACTGTGAAATTATCAAATATAATTTTCACGGATAAATCAGTAATCCACTGAAAAGCATAAAATAAAACAGTATAATTTTAATAGCTTAAGGCCTATAAGTCTTTTAATCTTTAAAACAAATTAAATTGGGTATGTAATGCTTATTTCTATGATTTATCCGTGTATTATTGAAGTGACATTTTGCTTACTTAGTCAACATATTAGTAAATTTACATTATGCTATTCATTTCTATGTCGATTTGAGCTGAAATGACTGTTAATAAAAACAAAAAAACTATTTAAATGGTCATTTACTAATAATTAATAATTAACAAATGTTTTAGGATACAATAAAACAACTGCCTTAAATAACAAAAACTGTCCCACTCTTTATGTCAGTTTAACGTCAACGATATATTGCAAAGGAAATTTATAGAATCATCGTAATTCTAAAAAGACATTACATCGACTGTAAATTTTTAATTGAAAACAATTATCATGGCATGATCTCATTTAAAACTACCTTTGCCTTTCGGTGCGCAAATTAACCTTTTAAAATGTAACAAACTTTGGAATTATTGGGAATTTGTCCTCCTCATTGCAGGTAAAAGACTGGCAGTTTGTTGCTTTTTAATAGCCAAGTCTTAAAATATTGCTATATACACTCTTGGCCATAATGTACTACAGGACCCATGTTCGAGATAAACTTGGAAAATGAACTTAATGTCTGTGTGTATTTAATAAAGAAATGTACTTGTGACCTTTCCAGAGTAGCCTTTATATAATTATATGATTATCATTTTTAGATAAAGAAAAAAACGACAATCGTGTGAAGGTGCTTGTCCTTTTTTCACCATTATTTTATGCATCGGCATTCACATTTCATATTTGTTTATTATCAGCTTACTAAAACAACATGAATATTTTTTCTTAATTAGAAAAATTTTGTAACATTCGTCCACTCTCAGTTCGTTATGTTTTATGTTGTAATGTCCAATGGAAGTAGACAGGAAGATTGTCTGTCTTAGTAGCACTTGTGAAACAAACGTTGTGTCAGATATGATATTTAGAAAATTAAACTATTATGTTCTGTTTATTTAAAGTCTATTTCTTCACGAATTATATTACCATTGTTATCATTCCTCATATTTTTCGTTGTTTGTCTGTCAGACGTTTGATTCAAGCGCATATGAACTTTAAACGTTTACATATCTGAAGACGCGATATTACGCGATGCTAGTCCTTTAACCAAACATTTGAAGCCTCTTGCGAGAACTATGAGCTTATCCTTTACATTTAAGTTTTTGTTTCCATGTCCATTTATTATTCTTTATACATTTGCAGTTCAGAAAATCTGTTTCGTCCTTTCAATCAGATTGCTAAAATGTATTTTCCTGACTTATGGTTCATAATTCTATCGTCATTGTTTTGTTAGACAACGGTTGGAGTACAATATAACTGCAAACTTTATCAGAAGCTAGAACGTATTTTTATTTAGTTGAATGTATACGTTTATGTAAACTATAAAACTGTAATTAATAAGTATAAACATAGACATTTTAAAATATGTAGCTTGAAATTCGTTATTAAAACCTAACAAGTTATTATGTTAATTTGGATGGCATTGGTGAGGCAAAAAGTAGTATTTTTTTAATCAGGTAAATGGGCAGTTTTATTTCCTTCAACTACTGTTTCAATGTCATTTAATTATCAAGCAATTGATATTATTCTCAGTACTCTTTTTATGATTCATTTTGCATGATGTTGTTTATTCGTTCGAATATAACAATAAAGGCCTCTGTAAATGTCAGCTTACGCCCTGGGTTTTATTTATTTTTAATTAGACTCGGATCCCTGGACAATATCTTTAATCTATATCATGAATCTATTTCATTCATTGCCTCTCATGAACAGTTTAGATCTAAACAAATAATTATGTGATTTTTACCTATTTATTTTCCGGTTAGAATTGAACTCATCAATTAAATTAATCATCAAAGTTTGATGATATAAGTCTCAGAGGAAACGATGAATGACATTCATTCCTATGAACATGTTCTTTTGAAAGTTAAATAGATCAATAATGTATGGGTATTTACTAGTTGTAGATATCCCCCATACAATAAATAAATATCTAAATACATCATCGCGTGAATGTTTTGATTCATTTGTATTTCCCTTAAGGCACACTTTTTGAGTACACTGTTCACAATTCCTGCACTATAACCTACTATTTGTTCGAAACAGACAGTATCATATATTCTCCTTTATACTGCTGTTCAGTGTACATTTTAATTAAATCTGAAGTGTCATAAATTCATTAAAATGTGTGTATAATATCGTAAACCATTTGTTTATCACCTTATTGTTGATCGAGGAAATTATATTGACAATTTTACTTGACTCTTAGAATGTCTGTTTTAAATTTAGAGGATTTTATCGTTTAATGAGACGACATTTAAAGGTTTGGTCAACTTTTCGTTAAGTATTATAAAAGTGAAATAAGGTGGAGGTTAGTAATTTGAAATGAAATAATATATAAATATATAAAAGAAAATGAAACTTACGTTGTAGTTACAGATCTATAGGCTCTTTCTTTTCTATTCATCTATTATCCCCCGCCGAAAAGGCGACGGGGGATATAGTAATAGTCTCCGTCCGTCCGTCCATCCGTCCGTGCGTCCGACCTTCTGTCCATCCGTCCGTCCGTCCTTCCGCCCGACATTTTTGTCCGGAGCATATATCAAAAAGTATTTGAGTTATCAACTTGAAACTTCATAGGTGGATAGACCTCATTGAGGAGGAGTGCAGTACGCAGGAATGATACTCTACCCTGCATAATTTTTGAGTAATTGCCCTTTGTTATTTTTCAAAATTAATTTTTGTCCAGAGCATAACTCAAAAAGCCTATGAGATATCAACATGAAATTTCATAGGTACATAGATCTCACTCAGGAGGTGTGCAGTGCAGTGCACAAGATTGATAACTCTACCTTTTATAATTTTTGAGTGATTGCCCTTTGTTATTTTTCATACTTTATTTTTCAATTCAATTTTTTTCTCAAAAATTATTTGAGGTATCAACTTGAAACTTCATAGGTAGATAGATTTTACTGAGGAGGGATGCAGCACACAAGAATGATAACCTACCCTGCATTATTTTTCAGTTATTGCCCTTTGTTATTTTCAGCCATCAGTATTCACATAGGTTCCAAATCTGTAATCACTATAGCCATCAGTTTTCATTACCAAGAGACCTCTTAAAATGGAATTATTCTGCTCCACTACATATACATTCTTCCAATGAGCAAAACACATTCGGCGGGGGATGGCCATGTTCACATGGCTCTTGTTTACTTTAATATCATAGTCTAAGATGTCTTTCATCATATATGAAACTGTTTAGTGTTGGACACTTGAAACATCATCGTGTCACTGAAATCAAAAGTGTGTAGGCATTCAAACATTTATATATCACAACAAGAAATGTTCCGTTCGAGACGTTTGAAACATTTTTATGGCACAGATTTTGACATTGAAAACATTTTTATGGCCTTGATGAAATGGTTCTGTCCGGGACACTTAAAACATTATACAAGTATACATTTCAGACGAAACATTTCTGAGAGTGTGGGACATTTTAAACATTACTTCAATACAAAAGGAACTTTTCAGTCTCGGACATTTAAACATAAGTCTGTCTCTGTAAGTGAAAAAAACTATTCAAATTCGGACATATGAAACTTTCCGATTTGACTGAAAAGGGAATTTTAGTTTGGGAAATTTTAATGATTTAGATGTTTTAAAAAAAAACTATTCGGCCTGTGATATTAAGAAACATCTCTATGTGATTGATAAAACTTTTTAGTCTTGACAATTTGAAACAGTACTGTATTACGTCAGAAAACTATTCCGTCAGAGGTAATAAATATTTATTTTTGGGTAATTTTACTATGTTACTTACGACACTATTAAGTCTAGGACATCTCTGTTTCACTGATAGAATTTTTACATTTAGACATTTCAAACATTCCATCACTGGAGAAACCGTCGAGTCTTGAACATATGAAATAAACATTTTATACATAAACACCTATTTAGTGTGGGACGTTTAAAATAATCAAGCATAGGACATTTAAAATATAAATATCTTTCTTAAGAAACTGTTCAGTCTGAGACATTTGAAACATTCATATGTACTAATAAAACTTATTTAAGTTTGGAACATTTGAAACCGTTATCTATGTTACTAGAAGCTGTTAAGTTTAGGACATGTGATGTTACTAAAGAAACTTTAAGATTAAGACAAGTAGAACATTAGGCTATGTTTCTGAATGAACTAGTCATTTTAGGACATTTAAAGCATAACATATGCTTCTGAAGTTTGGGACATTTGAAATATTAGTGTATATTCCTGAGTAAACTGTAATGTTTAGGAATGGTGAAAAACTAGGCTACGTTACAGAAGAAACTGTTCAATTTGGGACATTTAAACTATCATTCTATGTTTCTGAAGAAACTATTCAGTTTGGGGCATTTGAGACATAGTTATATGTAACTTGACCTTTTTTTAGAAAATATATATATTTCTATAATTATTAACAGTTACATGTGCCCACATCTCAATGCATCAATTTAATGCAATGTCCAGACTGAGTAATAATAGTTTCCGTGTTAATGTCCTATTACACAAAGCTTGACAGGAAGATTGTTTCCATAACAACCGTTAAGCACACTATGTGTCAAGTATGACATTTATAAAGTTATTAGGTTCTGTACCATATTGAATCTATGTTTTTTCATAATTATAATGTTATAATAAATGAATTGTCACAAATGTCATATATCATTGTTTGTCAATAAAATGGTCGAATATTGAACGATCTATGATTAATTTAAACTATGATCATCCCAATACATATATTGTAACCTGTAAAGTTACGCGATGTTGGACTTAAACACACACCGAGAAATAAAGCATTCGAGTATTAGATCATTTTAAACAGGTATCAGTGCATTATCCAGATACAGCTGTTGTTTTGGTTTGTAACGACATAGTTTTAAGACTATATCTGTTTTGTTCTTATTTTCAAATTTAAATATAATTATATAAAACTAAGACATATAATTATTAAATCATTGTCTCTTTTCTGTATCTGAAATATTATTTGAGGGATTGGAAGTACATATGTTAGTTATTTTAATTTACAACGAACAAGATTATCCGAAGATTACATATGTGCAAAATATAAAGGATATGCATAAAATTGTTAAGTAAGAGATAGAGGTGCATACATATAATTTGATTCTTTTCCTAGAATTGAGACTGAAACAAATAAAATAAAGAAAATTGTTATGTTGCATACACGACTATTAATCCTGCAATATTGATGATGTTTTCATGTTAACTATTTATAATGTGTATATATGTTTCAGGTGACTTATTGGTCCTTTGGCTGAGTGTTATGTAAAATTATTTTATTTCGTTATTTGCAAACTGCCATACACATGTCACTTAAATAAAATATTAACTTGCTTACTTATTAAATACAATCCCATATATTAATTCAAAACAAAGTTCGATGACTGTTTTATAATTCAAGAAGAAAAGAAGCTATTTTTTTTTCGTACTGCCAAATCATTCAAACTTTACCATAGTTATGATTTCTGATCAATAGTTCCGTAAAGTGAGCAATGGTTCAATGTAATAGATGGATTATTCAGTTCCAAACTAGTACACTGAACTACATGTATATATAGTTTAGAGCTCCAAAATGATCTGCTGGGTTACCAGACAACAAGTTGTAAAAAGGTATCACTTGGCAGTAACACTCCTGTTTAATATATCAAATCTGCAAATATATGATGAATTATTCGTCTGCTTTTGTTATACAATGACGGCCGAAAAACTCGATATCTTTTTCATAAAAATAAAATAGCGGTATAAATATGTAATGTATACTGACATATTATCAATTACAATATCCAAAGACATGTGCTTCGTTTCGATATCAGCCACTGCATATCGACAAGTTGGTATGATTTGCGAAACAACCCTCAATTTGTTTTGGCTTGTTATCGATTATGTAGATCGTAGGGGCGTCCGTGGCCGAGTGGTTAAGGTCGTTGACTTCAAACCACTTGCCCCTCACCTCTGTGGGTTCGAATCCCGACTGGGACTTTGGATTCTTTCATGTGAGGAAGCTATCCTGCTAGCTTACAGAACGTCGGTGGTTCTACTCAGGTACCCGTTCGTGCCTGAAATAATGCACGGAAGGGCACCTGAGGTCTTCCTCCACCAGTAAGGCTGGAACGTCGCGATATGACCTATACTGTGTCGATGTGACGTAAAACCCAAAACAAACAAAAGTTATTTATTATTTTTATTTATGTTCTTTCAAAGTATCTAAAATGACTTATTGGCCAATTACCTGAACCATCCTTTTTTATCTGTTGCTTTTTGACAATAAGTGAAATTACAAGGGAATTGGTATTTTGTATGAAAGTCAAAATACTTATTTGTTTTCATTTTGCTACTTATATGACAAGTTATTTAAAATGCATCGCTACTTTTTAAGATAACAAGCATCTGTCTCTAAAATCGTTACTTAAACATTTTAAAATTAAACATTATAAAATTCATGTTTGCGTTTCCTTAAAAAGTGAAAATTAATTTGTTTCTGATAAAGAAATGAGCCCGGGATAAGAAAGAAGTATTTGTGACAATACCCTCTTTTTTGTTTGCAAATCAAACTCATATCAATAAATTTTCAAGAATAGAACCCGACAATGAGGAATGGCGTATGCAATGATATTAACATAATATAGAGGGCAGTTCAACGAGTTCATTGAATTTAGTAATGAAACTACACGAATTCTATTTTACTACATATCAAAATAAAAAAGACAGGGACTGTTTGCACGTAAAACTAAATATGCATTGCCGTGAAAAACCATTAAACACACTCACAAAAGCGACACGGATACGTGATAAACTGATAATTTTTAACACAATCATGCGAACACAGAACGAACACATTTTGGCAAATGGTGTAGAACCATGCTATAATTGTATTCATACATAGACAAGAAATAGGTATAATTTTCATAACTGTATGAAACCAAAGCTTTTCAAATTAAAAATAATTGATGAAACAATATTTATTTTGCCGATAATGCGATAAAGTCGGTTAAAACGTTTAAAGTACTCGTTTGATGGAGCAAACATAGCATGTGCCTTCAGTGTACATGCATACACTTATTTGAAGGCCTTACCATTATAAATAGGGTGCATTCTTTACTATCTGCTAAATATTCCTGAGTATTCTGCTGGTGATAAAATGATTTAAGAGTAGCACATTTTACAAGACCTATTTTACTTATAACCTCTTTCGGTTACCAGTGACATGTTCAGTTCATTTTCCGATACAAATAAAGTCAAATTTAGTATAGTTTAGTAAGCAAATAAGCAGCGCAATGCTTTCAGATTAAACAAAAACGAACAAGGCTTCCTATTTTACGAATTCTTATTTTCATATATTCGCATTTGATCGGCATTGGCGATTCAATCTTTAATGTCAAAGCGCCGCCGGCAGAAAGAGACATCGGCCTCGTTTAAGATTTTATATTTGAGTAAGAGAGGATATTTTGAATCAAAATTACTTATATCATAAGTACATATTCATGATGTCGTTAGGAAAGCGATTATTTCTCGATCAAATGAACCTTTCTTTAGTGGAAAATAACTAAGTATTGTATGGAGGCTGCACAATGCTCTGTGCTAAAATGTGTTAAAATGCATTCACTGCAATATGTGTTAAAACATGTCTTCTTATTACAACTGTAAAAGGTTTTTAAAAGATTTTCTAAAATGTCTTCTATAATTGTTTCTTCTTCGGAACTCTTCTTATCGTTGTTTCCTTTAAAGGAACAACAATAAATGTTAAATAATATAACGCCAAATATCGAAGTTCATAGTGCTTTATATTTCAATGAAAATGTTTCTTTTATTAGATATTAGGCATCAAATCAAATTGATTGCACTATCGGTAAAACGCTTATCAGTTAAACTTTTGTGGACTAGAATACCATGTGTGAAACTTTGTTTTTTCTTCACAATATAATAGGATGGCATTATTTAAAAATAACCATTTTACAACTAAAGAGTTGTTTGTTATATAGCAGGGTCAGCATGTACATTTATGTTTACGAAGAAGCTATAAAGTTCATATTCTATCCTTTCTTAGTCTAAAGGTTTGTCTGGCAAGTCATCAGCGCATGTGTTTCCTCTAGCTATATTAAAGTCAGACCGTTTCATCAGCACGGTACAAGTTCATAAATGTTTGCCCCTCATCACACGTATATCCTTCCAACTACTAAATGATTTGTGTGATTCTTGACTTTATCACAACATTGGCTAAATAGAACAGTTTAACAACCGTCATAGTATCCTTATTATCTGAATATTGATCCTTGGTTCAATCCAAGTACATTAAAACATTTGCATTTTTGAACTTTATAAAACACAACGTAAAGATACGAGATATAATAATTATGTACGTATTCATCATTGCTTAACACAAAAACTATACATTTTCATAAGAATATATAGCCTGTTGATGTATACATATTGTTTTAAAATTATTTTGAAATTTTAAAGTAATTTTGAACAAAATCTAGGTGCACTCTTAAATAGAGAAGTTATCCTAGATATAAACATTACTATTTGTCGTTTTTATAACGCAAATTTAGTCGCACATTTGACGAATATAAACTAGGCTATTGTAAAGCTTTAAAAATGAGTTATTATTGATAGACATACAATACATTTAACGATGATCACTAAAAATGATAAACAAGAATAAATTCAATATAGTGTAATGATGTCAAATGTATCTACATTTTGTTCCAAAAGCTTTTCAATATGAAATATCGCGTGTTTAAACAAAAGTATGCTTGAATAAGTCTTTTGTTTGTTTTGGAACATAATTAAAATAATAATTATTTCGCCGAAACAGAATATATATTTGTTGCTGCCCTCGGTTTTCCAATAAGCATTGATATGACGCTAAATAACAAATAATGTAGAATAAACATTCAATATAAAAGATAATACCATGTCTAATATAAGTATAACATTTATTAGGCAAGGCTTAGAAAGAAATGAAAGGCGAGTCTCACTTGTTGTTTTATTTTATATTAAACAAAACCTATAAAAAGCATTAATATGACGCTAAATAACAAATAATGTAGAATAAACATTCAATATAAAAGATAATACCATGTCTAATATAAGTATAACATTTATCAGGCAAGGCTTAGAAAGAAATGAAAGGCGAGTCTCACTTGTTGTTTTATTTTATATTAAACAAAACCTATAAAAAAACCTCTTGTGTTCAGGTCGCGCTCTATTATGGTCAAATAAAAAAAATAGTCCCGAATGTTTTAGTCAATTGTAAGTGCTGCGTTAATATATAAAATTTATATTCGATTAAAAGTTTATCAGTTTAATACTTCCAAACTAGTAGTCATGAAAATATGTTCCGTTCTGTTTATTTCATTTCGATTTTTTTTAATATCGCCATCTTGCATTTTATCCGATCATGAACGTTAAACGAGTGTAATCAAAAGTTCAATATTAATTTTTACAAATGTTAATTTCAAATTGTTACAATATTAATGCAAAATGTATAAATTAATTCTTTAAAATAATTAACTCACTGTATATACATGACACATGGTATTAGATACATTACTTAATAATTAGTCTAAATATCATATCAAAGGCAAAAGTTGATCGGAAAGGTAAAACAAATCGTAAAAAATGTTCATTTACAGAAAACGAATGAGAATGATCAAGGCGAACTGCTAAAACGACAGCGTCATTATATAGAAGGTAGTAAACCTGGCAAGCGGTACCTTTTCAGCTCTGGTAGGCAGATGGTAATCATCTTGTGATGTCTGTGGCTTCATCAGTGCCTTTATCAGTGTAACTATCTCCTCATGCCTTACGGTGTTCTGTGGTTAGTCTCTTTTTGCTCCTTATCTGGCTAGGTTGTCTGCATGCTCATTGTGGACTGGGATCCATTGCAGTACCAGCTCTCAGCCATGGCTAACATGGCTTACTGATACAGTGTTTTTCCGGTTGAGCAACTACTTGTCACCATTTTGCCAAAAGTTGTTTAAGGCCCCAAGAACAAGAACAGACAGGGCATTTGTAAGCATCAACACATGTGAGAAATCTTCATGCGACTCTCCAATAAGATAATTATCTTACATAAAAGCTTCAACTTCTGCCATGAAATCGGTGCAGTAGTTTCTGGTCACCGTTTTGCTGTGTACACAATGTAAATAGCTTCCTCATCTTGGACAGCGGCAGTTGCCGAGCCATCTGTATGTACATGGGTACAGATCTCTTGTGAGACTTCCTCATGTATCCTGACTTGTGTTAAGGATGTCTGGGACATCTCGTCCTGTCTCCCGGATGATAATTGTGGGACAGTAATGCAAATTGTTATGTTTTACAGGTCATGTTTCCATAGCTTTGATAGGCTCTCCCTACCGAGAAGAGTGGTTGCTAGTCCAAGTCTAGGGCTGTATTATTTAACTAGCCGCTTGGATTCGTGTATAAAGCTGCTCCTTCTTAGACGATTCTTTGTTAGACCATACAGTTTGCTTTTCATGGGATGGTCGGGCAGGTACTTGAAATTCGTCACTAAAGTCTTGTATCATTGTCTTTTCTTCTCTTTTGTGATCAAGTGGTGGAATAGCGGTGAAATCTTCAATAGCTTTTATTGGAGTATACTTCATTGCTCAAGTGATCACGAGCAGGGATTGGTTTTGTACCTTGGCAGTTGTCATCCATATTTAAGGCGGGGTCTTAAAGTGCCCTTATTTACTGTTTTAGTATTGTCCTGACTGTCTCCTTCGGGTGGTGCCTGTAAGTTTTCGGAGGAAGGCTACCTTCTTCCATGCTTTGCCTTCAGCTTAGGCTTTATGAGCCTTCCCTGTTAGCCGTTTGTCAAAGGTCACTCCGAGGTAGGTAGCCTCTTCAGCATCTATTCACGGTATGTTGCTCACACGTATGGGACCTGCTTTCTGTTTTAGTATTGTCCTCACTGTCTCCTTCGGGTGGTGCCTGCAAGTTTTTCGGAGGATGGCTACCTTCTTCCATGCTTTGCCTTCAGCTTATGCTTTATGAGCCTTCCCTGTTAGCCGTTTGTCAAAGGTCACTCCGAGGTAGGTAGCCTCTTCAACATCTGTTCACAGTATGTTGCTCACACGTATGGGACCTGCTTTCTGTTTTGGTGAACAGGGTTGTGGAGGATTTCTCCGTATTAACGTGGACACACCAGTCATTTGCCCATGCTATTAGTTGATATGCAGCTTTTTGCATCCTATATGCGGCAGTTGTGACATGCTCCTCTGAGCATCAAAGCACATGGTCGTCTGCATAGAGGGCAGCGTTAATTCTCTTAGTAGGTTAGCTACCAGGTCATTTATGAAGAGGAGAAAGAGAGTGGGTGATAGAACTCCGCCTTGGGGCAATACATGCCTTTGTAGGAAGCTTCGGCTGGTATGACTATCTACACTGACTCTTGTCATCTGTTGTACAGGTAAAAAAGTGAAGATAAGACTACTTGAGCCAAATGTACATCTTTCCTTGTTCCCACTTCTCAGCAGTTTAACAGGAGGTTGTCTGTCCACACCTTGTAGAAGGCTCTCTGGAGAAATGTTCACATAGCGAGTGTGGCCCTCTTCTCTCCAATCTATTGGGCAAGATAGATAGTCTACTTTTACATGTACAGTACAAACATATAGCATTACCTATCTGACGTTGTTTGATGATTTCTTACATTCAAATGAAATATATTTGTGTAAGGCTTTGACGTAAGGTCAATGTTACTAGAGAAAAGCTTTATCTGGTCATGCTATGAATTGTTGTATGAGTTACTTGCAAGCAAGCAGACGCTCTGGTGCATTCGTTTAATGGACCTATGTCACATTCACGGAACCTGCATTACATTGTTATAACAGTTTAACTGTTATATATATAGGGTAGTTTGACTCATGAACATCATAATAGAAACTGGAAAACAATCCAAATAATTTTATTTGATATTTTTTACATAGTAAATACATTCTAATATAACAAATACTTTTTTCGCAATATGTGTTCATTTAAAAAAAAAACATTTAACTTCGTAGACTTCATCACAGATATGTTTTAGTATAATTTTTAGCATATATTTTTGAAAACGTGTTTGCAAACTTTTACATAAAAAGCTATACAAAATGATTATACAATGTGTACACGAATGAATTATATCTCCAGTTTCATCACCAGAAGAAAAATATTACAAATTTGTCTAACAGGAGACAAATACGTTCGCTTAACGTGTATAATAAACTTGCGACAAAACAATTTCAAATCGCAAAAGAAAATGGTTTGCCTCCTATATCAAGTTTAAACCAATAGGTTTCATGAAAAAGCGACACATTGATGAAAACGTAAGCATGGTGTTTTTTTATCAATTAAATACCAGCAAAAAGAAACAATAAATCATGTTGTACAGAAAAGGATGTTCCACATGAATGTCCTTCATTATTGTCGTTATTTATTTGATGTAGATTTTTTCTCAATTACATAATTACATAAAAAAGGTCAAATAAATGGAGTTCAAGCCACGCTAAAAGAAACAAACCGATCTTTTTTTGCAGATAAAGAAAATTGTCATGATTGATTCGAAAAATTGTTATGTGATTACAGAATTTAGTAAAATTACCGGTTTAAACCTAAATTTAAAAAAAAATCTACAATATAACGACTTATGTCGTATAGACAAAAAGTTAAATGTTGTAATAATAGAAAAATCAGTCGGACATTTGACTCAGAAAATAATAAACAAAAAACATACACACACAAAATAAACATAAAAAAACACATTAAGCATTTTATTTATGTCAGATTACAGAAACAAAACAATATAAATTAATAGCCTAACTCAAAGAATTGTTCAATTGCTGGGAACAATTGCAACACTGCAAGCTTACTCTGATGGTTAAAGAATTTAAATAAATCATTAGTTTTCACCGGGCAGAAAAATCAGAGAAGAAAAAGATCAAAAATAAAACATCAATACTTAATATCAAAAATTGATAGCCGAAAATGATAAACATATTTTCTTATTCTTTATTATAACCATTTTTATGCCACCGCAGTATCTGCGATGCGGTGGCATATAGCGATACACCTGTGTGTGTGTGTGTGTGTGTGTGTGTGTGTATGTTTGTGTGTGCGTGTGCGTGTTATATAGATTATATAGTGAACTTAAACAGGCTCAATCAAACCGAGCCTGCAACATTTGCAATTTTGCCGTGTTGGGCTTTCTTTAGGGGTTCTGTTTTTATCTATTTTAAAAAATCTACTTGTGAAAAACCACTAGTCCAATTTCAACCAAACTTGGCAGGATTGATCCTTGGGTAAAGGGCTTCCAAATTTGTTCAAAGAATTTCATACCATGCAGAAATCTTGTTGCCATGGCAACCAAAAGGAATTATAAGAATAAATTTAAAAAATCTTCTTGTAAAGACCCAAAAGGCCTAGAGCTTAGATATTTTGCATAAGACATTGTCTGGTAGACTTCTACCAAGATTGTTCAAATTATAGCCCTGGGGTCAAAATTGGCCCCGCCCTGGGGGTCATTGATTTTCACTATATGTACATATAGTAAAAACTTAAAACACCTTCTTGTAAAGACCCAAAAGGCCTAGAGCTTAGATATTTTGCATAAGGCATTGTCTGGTAGACTTCTACCAAGATTCTTCAAATTATAGCATATGGTCAAAATCTGCCCCGCCCCGGGGGTCATTGGTTTTCCTTATATGTATATAGTAAAAACTTATAGTAAAACTTAAAAAAGATTGTTCAAATTATAGACATGGGGTCAAAATTGCCCGCGCCCCGGGGTCATTGATTTTCAATATATACATAATAGTAAAAATATCAAAAAATCTTATTATCTAAAGGTACAAGGCTTAGAGCTTTAATATACAATTATTGACTAGTGAGCCATTGAATATGATGTGATATTCACCGGCAGATGACATATTGACCGAGGCGATAGCCGAGGTCAATATGACTTTCTGCCGGTGAATATCACATCATATTCAATGGCTCACTAGTCAATAATTGTTTTATTATATGAATAGGCTAAGAAATTTTAAAAAAATCATAAAAGTACAACTTTATAATTACACATGTACAAATTTTGCCTCGTTGGAGCGCGGGAAAAAAGACGCACGTGTTAGGCGTGCAACGACTACGCGAACGCTGCGCATACAAAAATAATTCAAGTTTATACTCATCATTGCGGTGTAACCTTTAAGTATAATAGTAAGGTATTGATATTTTAATCGAGAAATATGCCATAAAGAACAAAAAGCAACAATTATTTTTTAATTAACACGCGTAATTAACAGTCTACGGTGTATAATCATTGAATATGAGTCTCAATCTATCTTTAGACTGGGAAAATCCAATTCAGCCAGTGAATATGATACTACACCCAGTAAATATGATTTTATAAAAAGTTCTGTTGACTACTGTTTGGACCAATGAGATTGCAGCTATATTTAGATCATATAATAATATTTGTTAAATGATATCATCTATAGGTACTCTACCAAAGTTTTTCAAATTTTGTCTCTAGTGTCAAAATAAGCCCCGCCCCGGGGGCCATAGGTTTTCCTTATATGTATATAGTAAAAACTTTAAAAAATCATCTTCTCTTAATTTACAATTGCTAGAGTTAAGATATTTTGCATGAAACATTGTGTAGTGAACCTCTAGCAATATTGTACAAATTATAGCCCTGGCCGGGTCAAAATTGGCCACATCCCCAAGGGTCATTGATTTTCACTATGTACATATAGTAAAAAATTCTAAAATCTTCTTGTCTGAAGGTACAAGGCTTAGAGCTTTGATATTTGGTATATAATATCATCTATTGGTCCTCTACAAAAGCTGTTTCAATTCAGCCCCTAGTGTTAAAATTGCCCTGCTCCAAGGCGATAGTTTTTCTTATATGTATAAAGTAAAAACTTGAAAAAATTTCTTCTCTGAATTGAAAAATCTTCTTCTTTGAATTGACATAGGCTAAAGGTTAAATAAATGACATGAGACTTTGCGAAGTGAACCTTTACCAAGATTGTTCAAATTATAGCCCTGGGGTCAAAATTTGTTCCGCCCCGGGGGTCATTGATTTTCATTATGTACATATAGTAAAAAAATAAAAAATATTTTTGTATGAAGATACAAGAAATAGAGCTTTGATGTTTGCTATATAATATCATCTATAGGTCCTCTACCAAAGGTGTCCAAATTTTTCCCCTGGTGTCAAAATTGGCCCTGCCCGGGGGCAGTGATTCTCATTATGTACACATATTAAAAACAGAAAATAAAACAAATGTTTTTGAATGGAAGAAAGCTACAGCTTAGATATTTGACTTGAAATGTTGTTTGGTGGACCTGTACCAAAATTGTTTTGAATTAAACCCTTGGGTCCAAAATTTTGCCTTGCCCAAGGGACAGTGACCTACTTTCTTGTCCTTTGATGTACAGCAATGAAAGTTTGACCATGTGCACATGTTTAGTTGTAAAATTGAACTTTGATATCAGGTGACCTAGATTTTGATGATGTGACCTACTCTCATGTTTTTTGATGTACAGCTATGAAATTTGAACCATGTGCACAGATTAAGATGTAAAGTGAACTTTGATTTCAGCTGACCTAGATTTTGATAAAGTGTCTTACTGTGTTGTCCTTTGATGTAGTCATGAAATTTAGGCTGTGTGAAATATGACCTTCACCACCAAATTCAATAGACTCGCATGCATTGATATATTCCTACTCTGATCTTTTATTGAGTTAACAACAGAGTTAACCACTAATCTGATAATAAGAATTTGATTATATATAAGGTCAGGAATCTATGCATTATCACAATCTTTAAAATTGTATAGAAACAAAAAAAACCTGTCCCTACACTACTATTTAGTATTGTATTAATGCGGTGGCATAGCATTTTTCTCAAATGCAATCTTGTTTAAATTTTTATTTGTTTAATATTTCATTTTATGTCGGACCAACATAAAACAGGTCATATGGAGACAACCTTTTAAATGAAGATAATACGTAAGTTAAAATGTGCAATTAGGGGAATCCACTCAGGTCAATATCCTTATATCATAAAACATGAATATCTCACATAAATGAGCTGGGCGCTTAAAACAGAAATATGCAAAAGATACATTTAGGTATTAACAATAAAAATAAATAAATTGAAAATCGTATTTTTGTGCTACACTTAGAAAGAAATCAAATGAAAAACGTTTCACAATTAAAATAATTGTTCTGGAAACCGCACTGATCGAATGATCTGAAAGTCCGTACACAAGATATATGTCTTAACCTACATCAAATAGAAAACTAATCTCGAAAAATCATTTTCAGTCACGTGAAGTGAAAACCCTCAAAGGAAATAATGATTAGTTTAAACTTGTCATAAAACACAATATAAGAATATGTGGATAATTTTATCTTCATATCAAAGTAATCTTTTGAAAACATATTTCAACAAATTTTATTCTCAAAACAAAAATTGTGAAGGCAGCAAATAGTCAAAGTCAAAGTCAAATATTTTATTGGCAAAACAAATACATGTTCATCGCCAAGTTACCGTGGCGGTTATAACATATTTACATAACATAAGAAATGTATGGTAAACAGTTAACATAACTACTACAAAATATCAAAATGTCAGTATGAGTCACAGAAGTAGTACTATTTACTCATTGTGTAAAAAACCTTAACGGGGGCTAAATATGTAAAAGTAGCCATAACTGTGTGAATGACGCAACATTAATCTGGTGATAAATAATGCAAAGTCAGTCATTAATTCCGAAAAAAACGGTTAATTATCACTTGAATCTTAAAACTCTTTACTTTTCAAAAGGTCTTCAAAAGAACATGTTTGATTTTCTTGACATATCTTAGCTCATCTACAGACTAAGCAATCTGTATAAAAAGTACTGACAGATAAGATAAGATAAAGAAAGATAAGATAATGTAGTTTATTAAAGTCTCATCATCATGTACAATATTAAACAATACAAATATAAAACCTACGATATTGAACAAAAATGCCACTCATAGATGAATTATAAGAGACTGTACATAACTTTACAACAAAATCTAACATACAGGACATATGTACAAAATGACTTAAAGATTAAACCCAGTAATTTTTCTTTTTTTAAATTAATGTGAAGTGTTGAGACAACCAGATTGTATTTATTTTAGTTGAAATACTGTGTAGTTTGTGTTGATATTGCTGGTTTTAAGATTTGAATGGTAACAGCAGTGTACAAGTTTACAGTGTTCCGAGAAACGCCCAGATATATGCAGATCCTACACACATCCGAACGTTCATCCAAACACTATACCCTTGATATAATATGTATGTGTGTTTTACTTAAATAGTAATAAGATTGGGTGTAAAGCAATAAACAAGAAAGTGTTATTTATTCCAATGACTAGACATTGTAGTCCTATAGTATCATAAGACCTATTTGTATGTTAATACAACTATATCTGTTACAATGGTTCAATTCAAAAAGCAGCCTCCAACCAAATACTCATGACTAACATCAAGACAAAGCTCAATATTGCGCATGAAAAATTAGTTTTGTAAGATTAAATGAAATATGAGTTTGCAATATAAAAACAATAATGTAAAACTTTTAAAAAACAAACGTTTTATGATGTGTGCTCGGGTGTGCGTGTGTGTATTGTTGCGCGTGCGTGCGTGTGTGATCGTGTGTGTGTGTGTGTTCCCGCGAGTGCGGTTGCATGCCTGCATGTGTGCGTGTGTGCGTGTGTGTCTCAAGTCTAAAACTGATTTATCATCACATATGTTTCTTTTTAATATTTGTAAAGTGTTGTTTATCTTTGAACATTTTTTATATTTCCTTATTCTTCTAAAGTTGTTTTGATCAACTGAACAGCCTTCGATACATCAGAGTACCGTAACAAATTGTTAACAGGTACGTAAGGTAATTTATTACCTGTACATAATCTTCGGCAAGTACTTATAAATAAGAGGGGAGACATATCTGAACTTGGCCCGTATAACCATTCTGAAAACGTATGTTGCAACTTCTCTTGATTTGTTGACACCAAACACACAACTAAAACTTTGTATCTTCGACCTGGAAAAATGAAAATTTGCTCAATGCAGCTAAAAAGTACGAGTGTTAGCTTTTATCATTTTATTTTTTTTTTTCATATAACAATCATCTTTAAATAACCACTTCACTAAAATGTTTTATAAAACGTTTAATCACTTTATTTACTTTTTTTCAAATAATAATCATCATTACATTACGACTACACACAAAAAATATAATACGTAAGACTGCGGGCTCAAAAATCTGCGTGTTTTTCACATTTTGGCACGTTCTTTTGCGGATTTTATTTCTGTGGCACATTCTTTGGACAAAAGAAGATTTAAATAATGCGGCTCGTTTTATCAAAGTCTACGTCATATTACTCTAGCTATAACATTTACATTTACCCATCCGTATCTATTTATCGTCGTCACCGCAAAACGGTGCAGTAATTAATACTCGCGTGCAAACAAATATAATGCACATTAATATAAAGTATGCATCTTTATCAGCGTGAAATGATGTTTGAAAAACTATACCGGGTAGTATCTTCAATTAGAAAAAGGTAGAAATTTAACGTAAAGCAGACGACAATTAAAGTATACGACGATTTTTTGGGGCAGTATAAGGGTTAAAATAGTTTGAATGATTTAATGGCAAACAAACCTTCAAGAGTACCGACAAACACTATATATGATGTTTAAGTATCTTTATTCATTAAATGACACAATTAACTTACAAACACAGATTACATACTTAGCAAACAGCAAATTTATACAGCTAGAAGACCCGCCAACCGTTATAATCCATTAATTGTTAATAATTTAGACGATGCAGGTCATAATGTAAGACAAACTATTATAGTAAAAGGTTAAAAACCAAAACCTGGTGAAATATTCTGCGGATTTTATTACTCCGGCGCTTAAACTGACCACAGAATACGCATAAATAAAGTCACCGCAGAAAAAAATCACTAATACGGTAAGAAATAAAAAAATGCATCGTTACCGATTGTTTTCAGTCTTGCATCATTAGTAAATGCTTATTTTAATTAGAAAAGTAGTCTAGTTAGTCTTACCAGTAAAGTTAAACTAATTGCATTTTTTTTAAAAACCACTCAAATAAAAGTCGAACACGAGACCGGTTACGTAATTTGGTAGATTTGATTAATTGTATTTTAATAACTTAAAGTTAAAATGAAGTAAGGAATGTTTACTTAATCAAGACTATGATTTTAATTCAAACTCAGAATTTCATTTTATAAACAACTCTTCATCGTATTTTTAACAATATGTGGGCACTTGTAGTTATAATGTATCTATAATTTTGTTCCATTTCTATTTATCTATTCATCTTATTTAAAAGTTACCGACTATCCAGTTTACTTTTGTGATAATTAACTCTCTTGAATAAAACAGCATTGTGTGTATAGAATTCAGAAAAGTTGAAAAAATAAAATAAGGAACAGTAATCACAAATGCTGACTGTGCAGCAATTTGCCAATATTTGGTACAAGTAGTCAGCATAGACAATATTTTCATCAATTTCATGAAACTGAATGTAAAATGACTTTTACTTTGAAACTAAGTACTACTTATTTCTAAGTCCATTGCTTCGAAGGTTTGCTTGGAAATAAACATTGACTTTCCGCTGGTTGCATTTTGTATGTGTTTAGAAAGGCAGGATAAATCTTAAACCAAAAGAGAGGGTTATTTTACGGAGTTTTAAGAATGAGTTTTGACAATTATATTGATCCCGAGGATTTTATTTTTAACCAGAATTTACAGATATTCACGCTATTTACTGCAGGAAGTGGCTGCGGTTCAAATGCATACCTTTATTAAATCGACGTCATTTGAATCACAAAATTAATGCGTTTTCAACGGACATGTGTTTGTATTGTTATTATCATTATTATTATTATTTTATTATTATTATTATTATTATTATTATTATTATTATTGTTACTATTATATCAATTTCGTTTTGTAAATAACAATTTTATGAAGACAACATATCGCGTCTAAGGCCTAAGGCCGTAGTCAAGATCACAATTACACGTTCAAGGTACACATTCGTGTCAGAACTATAACTTTGTCATGCATTGAGCAATTTTAAAAGAACTGGGCACGAATATAAAACCTATCATGATGTGTCACGTCTAAAACCCATATCCCTATGATGGTCAGTATAAAAGTTTCACATTCTTACAAGCAGAATTTGAAGGTACACACATTTGTTTCTAAGCTGTAACTTTGTCATGCAAGAAAAGATATTTTAGTAATATAGCATATATGTGTACCATATAAAAATGACGTGTCTTATCTAAGACCCATGTCCATACCTCCAAGATCAAGGTCAATCATACTCAAAGGTCAATCATACTCACAAAAGCGTTTGAATGTATAAATGTTTGCCCATACCATAAATTGTTCATGTTTTGAATGATTTTAAAATAAATTGGTATACATGCCTACCACATCAAGATGACATGTTGCGTCCAAGAACCATGTCCCTGTCTTAAAGGTTAAGATTGTAAGTGATCTATGAATAGCCCTTCAAATAACAGAACAATATCAAACAATTCGTTTCTTCTATTTTCGTTTATTATCATTATACATATCTGCAATACTTAAAAAAGAAACTTTTTCGGGGACATTCACCAGCTCTTTTTGCCATTTGTCATTTGCGTGACAGCTCCTGTTCTGTTGCTAATTATTAATTTAGTGTTCTGAAAAGTTTTGTTTTTTTCCGTTTGAAGACTATAAACTTTAACATTAATTTAGCCTTTGTATGTATGTATGTATGTCTGATTCACATTGTATATATGTACATGTCCATGTGTACACTAACAATTCAAATACCATGATGTGAGCAAAATGTTTAACTGCAGTTTCTATTTCTACCAATTTTATCACTTTTTTAGCATATTTACATCAGGCTTTGCAGGTTCAACATTTACTTACTAAAACTCTTATTCTCCTACTATCAACCATAGTATCCATTGTCACAATCATGTTACTTTCAATTAAAATACTTTAAATATGGCATTTGCTTATTTGTTCAATTTGCTGCTCAAGTACTAAATAATAAATGACTTATGTGTTGATGCATGTTTTGTTAACCTATTTTTAATATCTATCAATGTCATAATTGACAGGGCAACATGGGTTTCTGTATCAATGTGGTGATAAAGCTATACATCATTAGATCTTTATTTTATCATTTCAGTTGCCACCCCTTCCACATAATCCACATATTTTAGTTTTATATGGAACTTGGACATTTTTTTATGTTCAGGTCGATTTGACAGCGTATAACCACTTGTACTAGACACAATCAATTTACCTATGTATGCTTATAACACAATTTAGTTATATAAAGACTATTCTTAATGTATTAAAGTATTATAAGCGTATATAGTTGAACTGATTGTGTCTAGTGCCTTCTTATTTTTGTTGGCTTTGTATCATTATATAATAGCCCTGAGATGTATAATACGCTGAAGCATCAATTAAATGATTTGAATCTTCGACGGGTATGAATTCAACGAATTTGCTTGTTTGGAGTAGCTTTCATATTAATCAAATAAGCGAATAAAGTTGTGACGCTATCAACGGCGAATCTAAAGTTGTTTATTTATTTTTTATTTATTTTTTTTATTTTTTTTAAGCGAATAAAGTTGTGACCCTATCAACGGCGAATCTAAAGTTGTTATTTTTTTTTTTAAATGGTTAATTCATTTAACATTAAATTTTGTGTTACAAACTGATTACTATAAACCTGTTTAACATGTAGCTATTTGTCCATTTGATAATACCATCTTATATCTTGAATATATTTTGCTTACGCTGAGATATTATTTCTCATTTAGACAAAACTGTCTGTTTTTCTGTCCTTACATTACGAATAACACTTTAAGATTCAACTTACTCATTTTGACATTGCCTTTGTTTAAGTCATTTACTAGCGTCTTTAAATGTGAGTCTTTCGAGACCACACACACAATGAAGTCACCAGCACCGATCGCATCAAGATCCTTAATAACCTTTGAACGTATCCCAATGTCTAAAAGTTGATCCTGTATTCTGTCTTTGATAAACTGTGAAAGACTTTCATCCATACTGTAAATGTCAACCGTATCCAGGCTTCTTCTAGCAACTGAAAATAATTTGAAAATGTTCAGAGTAATAAATCGAATATGAAATGTAATGCAATATAGTCAATAAATTTAACGGAGGTGCACATTTTTAACATTTTTCTGTTTTAATTCTTCAAAGTTATCTCCTCCAACAAATATACAAAGTTGAAGACGTCTTATCCTATTTTAAATGCTTCAACATAGTCCTCCACAGGAAAACATTTAAACAAATAAAAACGGCCGACCAAAGTCCATTTCTACTCTTGTATCGATGACCTGTACTGTTCAGTCTATGAAAAATGAGAAAAGTCACAGGGTGCCAATTCTGGAGAATACGTCAGTTACTCGTTGTTGTTTACTGGTGTTTTTGACATTGGAAATGTTTTAGTAGGTCTAGGCAATTTATGTGCAAAATTGCAAAACAAAGTAAACCCCTTACTCCGACTTTCCAGAATAATTAATATTTCAAATTGTAAAAATGACTCAAAATTGAAAATATTTGCAACGATTTTCTTTCAAATATGGCCAAAACAAACAAATACGATTTTCAATTTATGTCGTTTATATATATGTTTAATAATTGTTTGCATATCTGTTTAAGGGCCCAAGCTGATCTTTGTAAAAAATTCAAATTTGATGTTTTTTTTTAGATTAGGGTTTTGAACCTCCTTATTCTTAAAATCATTTCAACATGACATCTCTATAATAATTGATTGTCACTGAACAACATCTAAAAAAAACGAAAATTTGGCCAATAGTTCCAAGGGTTTTAAAATAAATTAAGAGCATTCATCTAGCCCCTTCTTCATGTCACCTATTAGCAATTAGGTATCAATGTGGCAGCTATTCGCCTTACTTTTGCCTTACTTTCACTATTCTTCAGAATCATATGACCCTTTTTGATATTATTGCATCTTTGTTAAGGACACGATTGACTTTATTAAATTAATGTTTTGTCAGTAACTATGAACCGTTTTCTACCAGACTTATTTTTCATTATTTGACTTTCGTGCCCATGAACTTAATAATATACGTAAACCTCAAAACAGATAATTAAAATAATTAATTGTTGCCATAGGTATTACTGATATCATTATAAACATTTACATCAGACTTTCTTTGTTTTTGCAAGTCCGAGTTTCAACAATTTTAACAGAGCGATTAGCATAATTATTTTACATGAAATTATCCATCTAAGGTATTTTAAAATGTGATTAAAATGCTGAGTTGCATATGCTTTGATGCAAAGCATGGCTTACACAAAAAGAAACTTTTTCATGAGCTAAATTAATATATTTACTTCTTATTGCATTACATTTTTAGGGAGCTCCTAAAGTGACATTTTCCTCATTTTTTCCCGGGACTGAATTTCTTTAAACGTCATATTTATTTATTTTTATTACGAAATATTGATTCGTTTTTACGAAATATTACTTTGTCATTACGAAATATTAATTCGTAAAAACGAAATTCTATTTCGTAATTACGAAATATTAATTCGTAAAAACGAATATTTTTTTTCGTAAAAACAAAATATTATGTCGTTATTACGAAATATTTATTCGTAAATAAGAAATAATAATTCGGTTTGTTTAATGATTTAACAGAATCACGGCAAAATGGCCTCTTTATTGTCGCTTCAAATAACTTGATATCTATGACATTTACTGACATTATATTGCGTGAGGGAAGATGCCAGTGAGACCCTGGTAAGTAAATGTTCCCTATTGATTTGTGGATGTTTCGTCACAGGTCAAAGTCACGAGAATCATGATTTTTAAAATGAATTAAGCAGGGTATTTCCAGCTACTTTGGGGAAGAGACCCCTGGTTTAAATTTAAGAAAATCATAAGTCATTTTGTGTGATTTGTAATATTCATTAAGAAGGCTTTGAAATTCAGTACCTGACCAAAAATGAGTCAGATAAACACAGTATAAATTGTGATTAAAACAACGGTACAACAGTACTGTATATAAGTTTAAAAAAAATAATAATCGATTTAACTGGCGCGAATGGCCTGACAGTACAAGGGATATAAAAATGTTAAATTGGGGTCCAGGAGTTTAAACATCCAAACACGGACGATATTTTTTTCTGTTCCGTTTTATCAATTTTTTAGTGTTTTGAAATAACATATAGTGTTATATGATCGCACGGAGCCCATGCATAAATTTTAAGTAATTGTATTTAAGTGACAATCTTGAAACAAGCCCTTTTAAGTTTTACCAATTTATATGATAAAAAGAAAGTAATTATGTAGCCTGTTTATTTGTATGCACCCCTTCGAATAAGTGGGAGTATATGGTTTTGCTAATGTCGATCGGTCAGTTGGACTTTCCATTGGTAAACCACATGGTTTCAGCTGATTACCTTAAAAAAATAATCACAAAGTCTTCATATTTAACATACTGATTGGTCATATCTAGCAATTGACACCTATTGATTTAAGGGTAAACTAGGTCAAGGTCACAGGAGTCTTAAATGTCAATATGCTTTACGCACATTATCTTGAAAACTGTTATATAAAAAGTCTTCATATTCCACATACTGATTGTTGATAACAAGTACATGACCCCTATTGATTTTTGTGTCATTAAGTCAAAGATTACAGGGGCCTTGGACAGTAGTATTGTTTCCGATCATTATCTTGAAAGCTTTTTTAAAGTCTTCATATTTCACAAAGTGATTGGTCATAACTAGTAGATGAACCCTTATGAATTCGGGGTCACTAGTTCAAAATCCAAGGTCACAAGTTCATTGAATGTCAGAATGTTTCATCTCATTATCTTAAAAACAATTTCAAAAAGTCTTCATTTTTCTCATAGTGATTGGTTATAACTAGTAGATTACCACTATTAATTTGGGCTTACTATTTGAAAGTCACAGGGTTACGGGGGCTTTAAATGTAGGAATAGTTTCCACTTAATATCTTGAAAACAGTTTATCACAAAGTGTTCATATTTCACAAACTGATTAGTCATAATTCATAAATGACCCCTTTTGATCTTAGGGAAACTAGACCAAAGGTCAAGGTCACATGGGTCTTGAATGTCAGTATTGTTACGCTTATTATCTTGTAAGCTATTTATTACAAAGCCTTCATATTTTAAATACTGATAGGTCATAACTAGTACATGACCCTAATGTTATTGGGATCACCCTGGCAAAGGTAAAGGTCACAGGGGGGTGAAATGTCAGGATGGTTCACGCTCATTATCTTGAAAACTGTTTATCACAAAGGCTTCATAGTTCACATATTGAATAGCCATATGTTGAAGATAATTTTTATTGATATTGTAATCACTAGTCCAACGGTCACGGTCAAAGCGACCTGAAATGTTAGAACTGTGTCCGCTTTTACCATGGACATATTTTATCACAAAGTATTCATATTTTACATATTGATTGGTTAAAACTAGTAGATCATTATTTTTATTTTTTAATAACTAAACACTTCCATGTATCCATTTGTAATGGCAAGTTTAATAATAAAATTACCTTAATTTTTTAGTTATGAGTCAAGGTTCAACATTTCTTGTTGTATATATAAATACCGGAAAAGATGAATTTCTCAAAAATTACAACATTTTGACTTTTTGCCGCTGTTTGGAATATGTATTTGTATGCACCCCTTCGAAGAAGAGGGATTATATTGTTTTGCTAATGTCGGTCGATCGGTTTTTCCATTTGTAGAC
This sequence comes from Ruditapes philippinarum, assembly GCF_026571515.1. Lineage (NCBI taxonomy): Eukaryota > Metazoa > Mollusca > Bivalvia > Venerida > Veneridae > Ruditapes > Ruditapes philippinarum. Next base: position 87,916 of record NW_026860268.1, read on the forward strand.
CACATTGCAACAGCTGATTATCTTAAAAACTATTTATCACAAATTCTTCATATTTTATATACTGATTGGTCATAACTAGCAATAAACACCTATTGAAATTGTGGTCACTAGGTAAATGTCGCAGGGGCTTTAAATGTCAGAATGTTTTACGCTCAGTATCTTGAAAACTATTTGTTATTCAGTCTTCATATTCTACATATGTATTCAAAAATGGGAAAAATCTTGGATTGAAAATGACTTCTCACTCAAAAACCCTGTTCACACAAGTACATGTATAATGACTTAAGAACCATTAGGCTAATACATAAAATGTTAAATTTGGTGGTAATTTTAGGTTAGTAGATGTTTTGTAATGCTCACAATGACCTTCAATACGATTTCGTAAAACCAAGTAAATATTTCGTAATAACGAACAAATATTTCGTAAAAACGAATTAACATTTCGTAAAACGCGAGTACATATTACGTAATTACGAATAAATAGTTCGTTAAAATAAATGAATATTCCGTAAAAACGAATAAATATTTCGTAATCACAAATTGTTTTTTCGTAAAAACGAATTCTCAGTTTGCAAAAAAAACGGATAAATAGTTCATAAAAAACGAAAATGTTATTTTCTTAAACGAATTAAACTTTCGAAATTACGAATGTATATTTCGTAAAAACGAATTAAGATCCGGGCAAAAAGTGTGGAAAATGTCCCGTTTAGAGTCTCCGAACATTTTAACGTATTCTTGTATTCATTGCATTTGTATTCAGTGTTGAGAACAAAAATCAAATTATCCCATTAATCTCATATCATAATGATTTAGAAATTTTATAAACCTGTAAAAGTTTTCTATGTGTCTGATTTCTTTGTATACATTCATTTACGTACGTACTATTTAATAAAGTACATATCGTGTTGATATAAATATTGTTAAGTTTCCTTTCAAACCTGACCTTAAATGTCTTCTGTGTTGACTTTAGAAATATCTATTCAAAATAAGATATTTTTTGGGAAAAAAACTTATTAACTTACTGTTCAAATTGCCAAGACGTATTTCGCCAAAGCATTTCTCAAGCGTTGTAGAACGTTGAAAAACAACCATTTCTTCTTTCTTCCACGCAATGTTTAATATTTGTTTATTTGCTGCAATGACTTGATGTTCCGACAATTTAAACGTAACAACTTCATCCTTGTCATCATCAAAGTTTTCCGCAACAATCTTTGAAAGGTATTTATCGACATAATTTATCAGTTTATCAATCTTTTCCATATCTATGTTTACATCATCTATAATCGCCTTATATTTATTTTCAACTTCTTGGAGTGAAGACTTTTCCATTTCCTCGGCATTCTTTATCAATTCTTCTTTAAAACGTTTTATGTTCTTCGTATTACTATCTTTGTCTTCTGCCAATATGCTCAAATATTTGAGTCGATCTTGCTTTAGTTGTTGCAGATCAACAATTTGTTGTTTCAATGCTGTTTCAACAGTATCCTTGTCTTGATTTTCCAGCAGTATTTTACAGTCAGGGGTGTAACTTAAACACGTTATCATTTTTATAACCCATAGCCGTTATAAAATTTTATCCGTTTACTAACAGGATCAACTTTGTAAATGTTTATTTTATTCGTATATGTTCTCCGTTTACATCGAAAAGTGACTGTAAGTACACGTATTTTGTACAGTACCGATAAATCAACAGGTTAATGCATCTCATAGTCAGGTCACGGTCTAATTAATTTGAAATATGTGCTATTTTTAGCTCAAAAATGACCAATTTTTTCTTATTTTGAGATCGCTGTTGCGCGAATCTCAAAATTTTCCTATTGTTCTGATAATTTTTTTATGAAAGTATAAACAATATGCTTTCACATGTCTGTCTTTGACTTGGTGAGCAAAGCTGATAAAGTTGTGGCGCAGGGCATTTGAAAAAAGGTAATACAAAATCATTTCTAACTCTTTTT
>NW_026860269.1:0-34388 GCF_026571515.1 Ruditapes philippinarum
AATTCAAATATTTTTCGTCCTTCGAAACGCTAAATGTTTAAAACATTTCATACAAAAAGTTAGATTAAGCCACCTTTCATATCACAGACATTAACCAATTCTCTGAACTCATGGCATGGACTAGAAACGATATATCTAAATGGTATAAATTTCGGAGAAAACCAATTCAATTTAATCGCACATATGAGTCATCTTTCGCATGTAAAACTTGTTGAAACTAGAATGAGCAAGATAGTTTGGTTTAGTTTTATTGACTCTCTCCAAGAACTAGCCCAAGGAATTTCCATCGTGACACGTGACATTCATGTTTCACCAATAGAAGAAGATGTTACACGTGATCCTCTAAGGCGTCCTGTTGATGCAGAGACACGAGCTGTAATGCTTGCACGTGAAACAGAGCGAGAGGAGGCATTCAACTATGTTATTGAAAAAGCGAATTGTTTCACGGTATTGTTCTACATGGACAGTATGTTTGATTTTGAGAAAATGAGAAAATGAGAAACGCAAAATAACTTTATTCTTTGAATTTAGTTTGCAGTTAAGAGACCAGTGTATCAAACCAAGTTTACAGGTACATTAGCCTTATCATTCCCACAGTGGTACATATGAAAGTAACATTGTATAATATTGTTACGAATAAGGAGTGAAACGGTCAAGTCCAGAAAATAAAATTATGTAGCTGTTCTGCTCTATTCTATGTAAACCTTAGATTGTGGTACTATTACATGTACATGTATATGAAATGCAAAACAAATATACTTTAGACATATGATACACACAGTGGTACCTGTGTTTGATTATTCACTGTATCTTGATAAAATTCCAAAGAAAAAGATTGCTTTTGCAACACTAAGATTGTCTTTACACCAACTAAGAATAGAAACTTGACGGTATGGTAATAGTAGAACTGAACGTAGTGAGAGATATTGTCTTATTTGTAATTCACGTGATATAGAAGACGAATTTCATTTTGTTTGTATTTGTATTGCTTATAATGATATACGTAAACAGTACTTAAAGAAATATTATAATAATAGACCTAGTGTCCATAAATTCGTTGAACTAATGCAGAATACCAACAGCAACATGCAACTTAAATTATGTGAATATAAAATATATATCATGTATATATGAAGCGTTTGAAATACTTCAGGGTATTGTTAATATGATATCTGAATAAGCTTATTACGGTATGTACCTTTTTAAATCAAATAGATATACAAATAGTCCGTCTTATTATTCAATAATGCCATGAAACATATGACTTATTTTGGCAGTGATATTTAGCAGTAAATAATAAAATATACAATTTCTCCATTAGTTTCTCCTCTTTGTTTTCTAGCTTCCATTTTCTCTCTTGGTTTATTATATTTTTTGCTAATATATTTGTCTATAAAACTGTGTCATGTTGAAAAGTTATATTGTATCATCGTATATATGTGTTGCGTAGCAAGAAGCGTCATGTTTACGTTACCAAATAAAATATTTTCAATCTTGAATCTATGTGATGCCTAGACTTATTATTCACACAGTGGTACCTATAAATGTAATGCCAAAGTATAATCTGTTCTTTTCGACAGCTCAAATAAATCAACATGGGCAATAGTAATATGATATTGAATTTCTAAGGAAAATTAACAGCTTAAGGCAATGAACACCATATATAGTCTTTGAGCTGGTACCCTTAAAATGTTGCAGGATTAGCATCTATGACTGATAAATAACAAATAATACTAAAAAAATAATCGAAATATGGTATTTTTTTAAAAATTCTAGCTAAACTGTCAAAAGTAAATTAATAATTGTGAAACTTTTTTTTTAACCGTTTACTTGTTATTTGACTTTTCACGACATGTGATCATATGTTGAAGCATTTGTTTGGTTTAATTTCGTGCATAAAACCCATTACATTACAAAGACGGATAATGTTTGTGTTGACATCAGTTAGTTAACTAGATTTTGATGGAAAGGGTCGTATGGATAGAGCTATAAATGCTTAAAAACAGAAAACTGTCGCTTGACAATCATCATTAGATGATTTTATATATTGAATTTAATAAGTGGCACAATTTGAAAACTGTTTAAGGATAACAATCAAAGTGAAAACGTCATATTCTCGGAACGCATTTTTTCATGCAATTCTGTCACTTAAACAAACGCATTTCATGACTCAAACGATATTGCTACTTGTTTTATTTTAATAGGAGAAACGTTTAAACAACGAAAAAATTATTGTATTGTTTGACCGAAAATCAGGAATGGCATCCGTTATGACTATGAATTATGATTTAATGTACATTTGCGATGTATGTTAATACATCTTCATTGCACTATAGACGCTTAGACGAAATGTGGAGTTGCCTCCCTATAAGTTAAAAGCCGCAATGCTTATATACTAATATTATGATGAATCACCCTATTTAAAACAATGAAACTTTCACTATTACAACCACTACCGTGTTTTTGAAGGTAACTTAGTTATATACATGTATACCTTGAAACTTATAGCTAACACTTACATAAAACAGGTCTTATATTTTGACTTCTTCGATAATTTTGTTCTGGTTCAGAATATTGCTTCTACAAGGGAGATATTGCCCACACAAATAGCATAATATCATAACGCTTTGTGCAATTCGTTGAACTAGCATGTATATCACTGAACATAGCAAAAATTTGCTCAAAACATAACAGTGGAAAATTTCATATGTATTTCTACTTTTACTGGGCTCTATACCAATATTTTATTTTATTACCCCTCACTTTTTTCGTAATGTTAATTTCCCATAGGCCTTTGGAAGTTATTCTTACTGTTAATGCAAGTGTACCACGTTACTACGAATTTTGTACTGTTACATAAGTAACAGTATTTTTAAACAGTATAAAATCTGGTCACGTGGTCTATTTTCTAAATAAAATAAAATAAAATGGCCGCCATTTTTTCTCTCGATTCTTTCTTATTTTCGACGATAGGGCATCGGCGAAGTAACTATTACTCTGATAAAATTTAGTTCTTTGCACTCTAGAGACCCTTTTGCGTATTAAATATATTTTTGTTGAATAGTCAACAGGAAACATCCGTTTTAAACGGAAGAAATTGTAATGTAAATAATTTTGTGTCAAACTGGAACAATTAAAGCATGCAACAAAGTATAATTTAACAATTTAAACCAGTGAAACGTTAAAGAAAGGGTTGGTGGACAGACATCTGTAGGATATCATCGTTATTTTCTAAATGCACTTTGTCAAAAACCATGCGAATAATATTCTAGATGCAGAAGGATCAGATTTCACAGACCATACCCTTATAAATGGGTTAGTGTTTTGTTTTCTGAATAAAACACAGCTTATTCTATGTTTATGACTGGTAGATATCATCACTTGCCTAAAGAATAAAAGAAAATCAGCTTCTCAAGTAGGCCTACAGTGCACTTAAAACTTGCAAGGTAAGGACAGTTTAGTTATTGCTTCTCTTAGCTTATTTTTGTTACAGTTAGATTTAGTTGACAAATTCAGACCATCTCAGTATTTGTTCGGGGTAATAAAATAAATAACACATGGGTTTGTGGGTAACAGTAAAGATATCATCCCTCGTATAAATACTGCTACCCTCGGCTACGCCTCGGGTAACAGTATTTTCCTCGGATTGATGTTTTTACTGTTACCCACAAACCCATGTGTTATTCATATACTGTTCCTAAAGTTACTGACAGCTTCTTTTTGAAATGCTGTCCCCATTGCATTAACATGGGCCTAATACAAGGATTGGACCGAACTGTTTCAACATTATCATAAGCTCCCTTAACGTTATTGTCGATGGAATACTAAGTTTAATACTTTACATAGAACCTGAACTGCATTAAAGAGATGGTAGAATTATCCAAGATAACTGCAGATTGGAACCGTTGTTATCACGAGACGGAGACGGAAAATGGTCGTTTGCCCACACCGTCTTGCCCTTAGACATTTGCCCCCTTTTTGCCAAGGTGCATATTTGGCACCCTCGGTCTAATTTTCAAGACCATAAAAGAAACTGCTAAAGCAATGTATGATATATTTTTATTTTCTAATGTAAATCTTCTTGATGAAACATTAAATTACAGGGAAATGTCCCACCTACTTCAAAATATATGAGATGTAATTGTCCGTCACAACATAATCAGGAGGCAAATGTCTGCGATACAAATGTCTTAGAATCCCTGCGTGCATCGGCATCAGAAGTTGCTGTTGCTTCTCATCTTAGAGGAAAAAAGGAACAAAAATAATATATATATCAATGTAATTATTGCCTCTGTGTTTTTTCATGTTCCTTTCCCCCGCTGAATCATCAAACATGTAAATGGTAAAATCTGAATTAAGAAACATCTATAGATAATAGTACATGTACCGTTAATGTGACGATTCAGTGTAGGTCTATGGCAAACGCCGTATAGCCGTTTGACAGAATTCAGCCCGATGCCAGAAATTCAGCAAAATCTTTGCATTTAAATTCCATTTCTTTTAATATAAAAAATTACTGATCGTTTAAAAAAAAATCCCGACACATTGATTTGAATACGGTACTGCCGAAAGGTCCAGGGGAAACAACTCTGACAAGAAACAAAATATCCCAATTTCTTACCCTATTATTATCAGACCAAAAAGAAATCATAATCATGTTCGATTTATTTCAAAAAGATAGTGATGCACGTTCCTCATTGTCTTTGTTTGTTTGTGTCATTTTACGCCTTTTTCCAACAGTATTTCAGTCATATAGGCGGGTAGTTTCCTAACCATCGTTCCTGGAGAGTTACACCAGTACTTGACTACCTTCCTCCGCGCTAAATGTGGTACCTCTATCATGTTGATTTTGTACAAAAAAAACGAAATATTGTAGTACACAGACTAATATCCCGTTAAATTATAATTTGCAAATTTTACGGGTAGTTAAGTCACAGAAAGTCAGAATTTCACCAGCACAGTTCATAATTGTAATGACTTTGAAGCAGCACGCCTCCAGATTCATGCTAATTTTCATGAAAATTTTGAAAATCTCTGTGAATGCGTTATACTGTAAAATTTTAATAATACTTTCTAGATAGAGAAATGCTAATACAATATTATATATTATAGCATAAAATCGGCTATTTTCCCCTATTTTGCCCATGTTATAACGGGACCAAAACCATGTGTTAACATAGTCACGCGCTCTTGTTATAGCCCGGTTTCACCTATGCGCAATACATACAGGGCCCAGTAAACAAACAAACAAAAAATGACGATTTGGCCTGTTTGCCGAAGAGTCATGCGCTCTTGTGAGGGCCTCAGTCGCATATTCCAGTAACTATGCCGGAAAAAACGGCGTATAGACATCGGTGCTAATCTTGGTTGTCGCCCTTTCTAAGAAACGGACAGTTGTCAATACACAACAAATACAGTAGAATCTACCTGTCATTCAGTTTAACACTCCGATTAACTTACAAAACTAGATAACACAAAACTAATATGAGAAAATGTTTTTTATTTATGTTAATGTTGATAAATGCTCTTTATATTTCTTTGAGAGAATAATGCTTAGTGCCTGATTTTTTATAAACTTGTTTGCTTGAAAAAAAAAACCGATTCTGACGTCACTGATCTTTTTTCTACCGTCAATCTGAAATCACTCTAAGAATTTCTGAGGGTCATGTTTTGTCTTGGGTAGAGGGTAGAGTAATGTTACGTTTTTTTCTTGAGATAATAAATCTCCAAAGGCCAAGCTTTGTTAAATCAATTAAAATTCAAAATTTCGTTCGGTTCCGAGAATTTTCCAAGTTGTTGGCCCCGGAAAAATGAAACGCATACGTAAAACATAGAATTGGATAAATACCGTCCAAGCGCAAGAATTTAATGTAATTGTGTTTTGTATAAACTATACATCACGAATCTGTTTGAAAATTTTATGCTATAATAGCGTCAACGCACGTTTATTTCGTGTTATATTTAAGTCTGCAGAGTCCCTCGGAACTATTGGAGCCCTCGCCCTACCGGGCTCGGGCACCAACCGTTCCTCGGGACTCTGCAGACGTTAAAACATAGAAAAACGTGCGTTAACCCTGTAGTATTGTTAACAAATGGGAAATTAATAATATGAAATAGTTGATTTAAGCAAGAAATTTTGTTTTTTCTACATGTAAACGTGCAACTCCTTAAGTTTTTCAGCGGCGGATGACATGGTTAGTACTACACTATTATTCATAAAGATTTTTGACAGGTTATAATGGCCATATACTCGTATAAACGGTTGTTGTATATATAATCTGAGCCGAAAAGTGAGACTTCTATTGCAAATACAATGTATATACGGCCATATAAACTGTCAACAATCTTTATTATGAATTTATTATGCTTCGAACTATCTTTAATACTGTACAGTAGAGAAAAATGTGACAATTTTCATACAATGAGATAAAATAAATCCTGTAGTTTTTTTAGAGAAATAAGTTATCTGTGTATTATATTGTTATATACCATTTCTCTTCTCCTTTTTACTTAACGATCCGAAAGACTTTACCTTGGCTGGATTTAGAAAGGAGTAGTTCGCAAGATACCAGTGAAAATAAAGAATATATGTTATATGTATAAATCTCGTCGAAATTCAGTTGGAAAAATGCCCGATTAAATGGGCCATGTTAAACATTCGCCTAGATTGCCTGGCCGCCAACATTCAACTGACGAGACAGCTAGATCTATATTAACACGTATTCACCCGATGATCCAAAAGTATCTTATTTAGATGCCTTCTAGATACTAAGGATTGAATACAGTAAGATAGTGCACTTACACATTCAGTGTCCTATATATAGACGCTTTGTATATAAAGACGGAACAAATACATCTACGAATATCGTTGCTCTTTTGTCCATTATTCTGCTCAGAATAAAATCCATATTATGATAAGAAGCTCCAAAGTTGTAAGCACTTATTTTCTTATCTTTTCTTACATTTTTTTAAGTAAAACTATTCTTTTGGGACTCTTGTGCTTTTAGTGGAACATATTTTTTGTTATTACCCTTCCAGACTTTTTCCGCCTTTTTGATTGGATATTGATCACCAGAAAGAAATTGATATTACCGAGCCAGACGGGTAATATACACATTAAATTTCCCCGATGGGTACCCCACGTTGTAAACAACATGCACCGTGCGATGCGCGTACGGTTTGATTTTACGCGATATAAATTCTAATTTACAAGCAATTTTAAACTGTCAAGTGATAAATATTTACCAAAATAGAGTAATGATACATATTCTCGTCAGTATAGAAAACAAATATGACCTCGTAAAAGCTTGATATTAATTCCAAAAAAGTGCGTTCAACAGACTACTCCTTTCCTCTTGTTTACATCCGTTATGTTCGAAAGATAATACGTCATGTATTTGTGACGTCATGTTATGGTGAAGGGGTATCCTAAAGGGAATCTTATTTCGTCGTTTCATTTGAAGTAGCAATTATTTATTTTTAAATCATCTTAACTCGGCACGGGAAGGGTAATAAAATTATTATTTTGGTTTTGGAGTGATATATGTGGATATATTACCTGCCAAGATAAAATATCACACGAGCCGTTATAAAATCTTAACAGGTAATAGACCGGGGATATTTGAGCCGCGGGGTAAGTTGATGAAATTGATATATCAAACCAATGACGTCATGTATGACATCATATATGACATTAACGCGTTTACGGTTCCAGTCACCATCTTGAGTGGAATTCCTGTAGGTCTTCGAGAAAAAATTCGTCTCTGAGAAGTAAACTTTTTAAAGTCATATTTCTAGTCACGTGAGTTAATTTTAACATTTTTCATTAATATGCTTACAGTCAACACATTTGATTATCAGAATCTGATGCATGAATGAATATTGATTAAGTAACCATTTGTCTTTAAACCCCTTTGCTTTTTAAGATAAAGGGTTTCATGATGAGTTGTCTACCCTTTATACAGTCACGTGCTGTATGGTCGGGGCTAGTTGATGCACTGTGCAAGGGGCACGTTGTGGCGGTGCATCAACTTGCCCCCATTGATTTTGTAATGAATAAGATGCTATATTTTCTCAGTGATATACTTAATAATATACTTACTAGTAATTTTGTTATGCCTTTATATCTACATTTAGTTCCAATTTCTTTCAGAATGGTCAGAAACTATATCCGCAAAACCAGTAGAGCAGAAACACCTCGTGAAATGGTTCAACGTGGCGTCAACCAAATAATATTCTCTGGGCGTTCAATTCGATCGGTAGCTGCGGAAATCGGTATGAACAATACAACACTCGGACGGTACGTAAGGCAAGCTTTAGTAATGGGTTCCAGAGACTTGAATGTTGGATACTGCTCATCACAACGAGTTTTCTCGATAGAGCAGGAGCATATCTTACAAGAGTACCTCGTCAGGGCAGCTAATATTTATTTTGGACTGTCACCTAAAGCTGTCAGAGAATTAGCATATGAATTGGCTGTTGAGTTTGGTGTAAAAATGCCAGATAAGTGGAGTCGCGATAAGTGTGCGGGTCCTGATTGGTTTTCAGGATTTATGAAGCGTAACCCGACTCTTTCTATACGAACACCCGAGCCGACCAGCTTATCTAGAGCAACGAGTTTCAACAGGAGTAATGTTGAAAGGTTCTTCGGCCAACTTCAAACTGTCATTGAAAGGGATCAAATTAAACCATACGATGTATGGAATGTTGATGAAACAGGAATAACAACCGTTCAGAAGCCTTCTAGTGTTGTTGGCCCGAAAGGAGTTAAACAAATTGGGGCATTAACATCAGGCGAACGAGGCAGTCTTGTGACAATGTGTGCAGCTGTAAGTGCAACCGGTAATAGCGTCCCGCCCATGTTTGTTTTCCCGAGAGTTAAATGCTTTGACCATTTTATCCGGGATGGACCCACAGGCTGTATAGGAGCATCTCACCCTTCAGGATGGATGACATCCGAGAATTTCTACAAAATCATACAACATTTTGCTGAAGTTGCAAAACCTAGCAAGGAGCAAAAAGTACTTTTATTACTTGATAACCACACTTCTCATATTGGACTTGATACTATCAAATTTGCTAGAGATAACGGAATAGTCATGCTTTCATTCCACCACACTGTTCTCACAAATTACAGCCATTGGACCGTTCCGTATTTGGTCCATTTAAAAAGTTCATCTCAGTGGAACAGGACTCATGGATGAGACGTAATCCGGCTAAGACGATGTCAATATATGACTTACCAGAAATTGTTCGAGACACTTGGCCAAGGGCTGCCACACAAGCCAATATTATTAACGGGTTTAAGGTAGGTTTTATGGATATTAACTAACTTGATATGTTATTACTTGTTTTGTCAGGTTTACTTCCACAGTGCTGTGTAATGAATCAGAAAAAATGTGTAGGATTATGTAGCTATATAATAATTTACATAAAATCCCTGGAAATAAAAGTTGATCTCAATTTTAATTTGCCACTTTATCTAAACATTCTTAAAACGAGTCACGGGAAATGGTATTCTTCTGGTGAGCTTATTAACAATTCATCAAACGGTTCGGCGAGTTTTAGAACTTGTTTTAGACTTGAATAAATTGCATTTGTTAATTTATTTGCATTTTTCTAAAGCATGCATTAAAATTTTGGCAACAAAAAAAAAAACGATGTTTCCGATTTAAACATATAAACAACGTCGTACATCTTTTATCAGTTACCTACATACATATGTATAGTTTCGATTGTTTTAATAAGTAGTCTATAAATTAACCAAATAGTGCAGACAAATGATGTAAGCATAATTATGATCATTATTTATACTTGTACTGCTGTTAATGCGTCCTTATTTATTGTATTTTAGGTGTCTGGTATCCATCCATTAAACAGCAACATCTTTCAGGATACAGATTTTGCTCCCGCGTTTGTGACAGACCGCCCAGATTACAGCAACGTGCACGTGCCGTCTGATGAAAATAATGATCATGTTGTTTCACGATGTGACGATTTTTGCACTGTGTCAGGTCAAAAAGACACTTCTACACAACCAAGTGATTCACGGGAGGATGTTTTACTTTGTGAAAATGATCAGCATGTGTTGGATACTGGTAGTACATCAGACTCACCTCTTCAATATCTGAGCGCAAAAATTAAAGATATGAATCGGGAAGCTGTTACTGTTCCATGGGATGGACATTGCCTTTTACATGCCGTGGCTGTTAGTTTAAAAAGTGAGGAGATACAGGAAATAAGAACAGAAGAGCTGGGCACATTGTTGATTACTGAAATAACTGATTATTCAAATTATTATAGCCAGTTCTCCAACGGTCGTGACATAATCAATGATATTGATAGGTATATTCGGTACAAAGAATTTGATAATGATAACCATAGACTTGGTTCTTTCAGCAATTTGCAATTGTCTTGGGGTATCTGCAATAATTTATCAAGAGTCACAGACAGGAGATAATATCGTTGCTGTTGGGCCTAGCAGACCAGATGTTGTATTTAGAGGTGATTTCTATCTGGTATTGATAGGTAGAGGTAGAGGTGGAAACGCACATTACAGTGGCGTTAAAAAATTAGATGCTGCCGATGATAACCCGATTATACAGGACACAACTGAAACCTTCGCTCCAGAAAAGATTCGTCCCTTTCCAAAGGCTCCAGCAAAAAAAACGAAAGGTGTGCAGAGAAAACGCAAAAGTGCAGTCCTTACGGACACGCCAGAGAAAAATGCATTGGAATTAGAAGTCAAAAGAAAGCAACAATCTTCAAAGTTATCCCTTAAAAAGTCTAAGTCTAAGAAAAATCTTTTTAAGAAGAAAGTCACTCATAAAAAGAAAGACAATGGTTGCAAACCGAACATACATGAATCATCATCTGATGAGGAGAAATGGTTTTGCTTGGTATGTATGGAGCCTTATTCAAACAGCCGAGCAAGAGAGGTTTAAATCCAGTGTCAGAGCTGTAAATACTGGTCATACAGGGAATGTACAAATGTACCAAAAAACAATGTCTACATTTGCCACAATTGTGAATCCGATGAAGAGGTTAACATGTAGTATGAAATATTTATCAGACATAGTTAATTAGCTATATTTAAAATACACAAAACTACATTAATTTTGTATAGAATTCTTTATATTCAGTGTACTAATAGTCTAATACAAAGTCTCCCATAATGACAAACTAGATATTGTGTTGGCGTCATTTTATATACAATGCAAAATACATGATATTACAAAGGTCATTTTGTAAATTATTACAAATGATATGATTGAAGATGTTTATTTTTTTGAAGGATTTCAAATTTGAAACACATTCTTTAATTGTTTATTATAATACATTTTAACACATGTGTTTTCATCGTAAAATTGAAATATCACTTAGTTAACCGAAAGCATAAAGATGAGCAAAAAAATAGACTAACATTACTGTTTACAAAATATAAAAGTTTATTTTTACTATTACTGCAAAGATAAATTGTGTTAACAAATTTTCTTTTATTAAATGTATGTTCCAAACTTTTGATTTACAGTTTTTATTCTTTGGGCATTAATTGCATAAACTTGCCCCGAGTCCGTTATCAACATGCCCCATCATCGGGGCTTGTTGATGCGTCGGACTTGAGTTCTGACTCTACCTCGTTCTAGTAGAAATAATGCATTAAACTAAAGAAACCTTGCGAGTTTCATTGCAGCAGATGGTGGTCTTAGCATGCATGCAAGACATTTGTAAAAAGTCCATTAAGTAAAAACAATGTTAACCAAAATCTGAAAAATGCATCAACTATCCCCGGTCTCCCCTATATCCACATATATCACTCCAAAACCAAAATAACATATAATATTTGCCAAAGTCTATAATATTTAATATTTTTTTAAAATAATAGATTGCCAATAATGTTTCATATATTTTTGTTTGGTGTTGTTTTTTTTTTTTTTTTTTTTTTTGAAATTTTTGTATATGTTTAAGGATATATTTTCGTCTAACGAAATATTGTGAAACAGTAAAAAATGATAATGCTGCTGTCTGAAAAAAAATACGTGAAAGTTTCCAATTAACATTTACATGTCGGTTCTATTGAAAATAGCACGACAGAATAAAAGCTAATTTCAGAATGGATTATGGGATGGAACGTGTTATTTTAAAAAAGGTTAAAGCTTGAATAAATACGGATAACGATAATGGATAAAGATAATTATAAAGGAATATTTAGACATCATAATAATTTTCTATTCAGGGAAGAAATCCCGACACGCATGTATAAATAACACCGGAATGTCAATATTGCAACATTTTGTCTCGTATTTAGACAAAACCTTAAAATGACAATGTGAAAATCATTTTTGTCATGTGATGTTCGGCATACTCGACGTTTTTGTATTTCGTACAAATGTTACTTATAACGATTGGACAAATAGATCAAAACCAACACAAATTTAGATATCAATACATGTTTCGCTTTATTAGCTTCGTCAGTTGATACATAAAAGAAATAAAACAGACGTCTACGTTACTAGACGCCACATAAGGCGCGTAAAAGAAACGTACGTTATAATAATTATTACAATAAGATAAATAAAATATGTGCTTATAACTTATAACGATTCAAACACTTAAAAAGACGATAATTAAAATAAAAGAAAAACCTTTTATTTTTTCTTTCGCTATAATTTTCCATTTCTGCATTATTGGATACACACAGCGAAAAATGAATACTTACACAAGGAGGTTCTGGATAAGACATCTAATACCTTAAATATATAGTTACTGTTTCAAAAACGTTACAGATTTTCATTTTAACGTTTTTAACTAATAAACCAACTGCTTGAGATCAAATTCATTCATATGGCACCACTAATATACCCAGTATATGAATATATGATTAGAAAAGGTTTAGCAATGTTTTAAGAATTGGTGTATGTGTATTTGTTAAAATGTCATAACTTTAAATAATTTTATCTTACAGAAAAGCTTGTAGGATTGGTTCATTATACTTGCTGCCTTGCACTCTTTCAGAGAGGAGAGGATTGGTTTGATATATAAACATTTATTTAGATTTTGTGAAGCGCCAAAAAATGTAAGCAGCAAGCATTGAATCTTACAATGTATACAGACAAATTGTTTAATAATGGTTATAAATTTGGATATAACCGGAAGCATGTTTCTATTATGAGTTTGTTAAATATTTTGACGTCTACAATTTTAGGATGACTTGCGGAAATGTTATCATTTAGGCTGTAGTTTTCTAACATATTTTCAGACAGAATAAAGTACAATTATGTCATGCAACAACGAAAATTATTTTGATATAGTAATCTACACGAAATAACCTTTTAATGTGATAGAATAAAGTTGTAAGGATACCATTTTAACTTCATTTTGTAGGCATGATAAATGGGCTAATATTCATTAAAATAAGACGAAAATGTTATGCAATTCTCCTCATTCAAAACAGTGGATAATACAATTGGTCACATAATAATGTATTATAATATATAATGCAGTTTTTGCGATGTTAATCTGTAATGTATTGCATTGATTTGGAAACAAAAAATGCTGAAATTTTCTGAATTGGCTTGTAGGTTACACCACCTAGAATCAATCGTATAAAATTCTTTCTATGTTCTGGCTCAAGTTTTTCTTCGATCCTTTAGTTTAGCTTTAACGGCATTCTCTTAATCATTAAATATTCTTAAGTGATGTAATATTCTTACATATCAATATCTATACATATTCTGTTCCATCAATAATACTTTAAAAAAACGGTATGTATTTTAGTGTAGCCCATTGGCAAGAAATATTTTCTTTCATTTATTTAGTATCATAACGTTATTTGGTCTTGCTATTCTCATATCTTCCTATTACAAATGAATCTCCTCAGTGACATAGAAAATTAGATCTCGCGTCATCCTTAATATGGTTTCTATCTTTTGGCAGTTACAATGATTCGCCTATTGATTGATGCATTACTTCAACAGCATTTATTTATGAAATATTGCTCGTTTTGTATGTAACTCGATGTTTCGATAAGAGATGATATTTTTCTTTCAATAGGCAGTAATATATAAGGTTTGAAGCATAAACGCAATGTTACACATTCAGTTCTACAAATGTACTGTTATTACACGTTGTATTTCCTACAATACGCAAATTAACTAGTTGACTTATAATGATATCGCTCCTTGTTATAATGTAAATCGTTGCTCACTGAACATGTACTTAACGTAAGACGATGATTTAGAAAACCTCATCATTGAGATAAGCTCACGTTCAACTGAGTAAAACAATCATTGTAAAGAAAATTCCTGTCAATAACACTCAGCTATGGTTGTTGTATAAAGTTAGATATACACCATGTAAACAGAACAAATATCTTCCTAGGTTTAGGTCTGCATACAAATTGTAATAGTGAATATTCGAAAACAGCTATTTCGTTAAGGCTAATCATTTGATGTACTTAACAATTAAATGGTAGTACTAAAAATACTTGTATTGACGCAAGTTTGAATTTGATAACAAAATCCATTATAAGCAAAATGTGAAAGGAAAAGTAAAAAAGAAAGAGCGACACCCACAAAACAACGCAGCTCCCAGTAAGATGTAGCCACACAAGACAACCGGCACGTCATCAGACAGGTAAACGGGACAGGGGCGAAGCAAGGACGTGGTGTACTATCCACAGCCAACAACTAACAAAACAATCGGTTTAATATTAGGTCATTTTAATTAAACAAAAACTCATGTTTTATCATACCAAGTGACGAAATTGACTACCGAATAAAATTTAGTAAGTTCTATAATAACTTCCGGTAATGGCAGCGTAGACGTTAAATTTTTGCAGAGCAGAAAAAAGTCGAAAATAACAGCCATCTTTAGTTTAATTGTATTGTTTCTTGACAAAACTTTGTACTTTTAATCATCAGATATTAATTCAGTTACGAACTTTTACAGAAACACTGTACGAACTGTATACGACCCGGTACAGGACCCGGTACAAGCACGTGAAAAACGCGCAAAATTATCAAAGCGTATTGTATTGCTATTTTGATCATCGATACACTTTGTTATTAAACATTACACAATCAGGTTGAATGTAAACATGTTCAACACACCTAGCTCAGGAAGCAAACGTACTATTGGTGAAACTGTGAGCCCATCAGATGGTGTTCAAGGTGATCATGTAAATTCCCCCACCCCCCCTTAGAAGAAAGGTTTCTCTTCCAGATCTTCAAAATACTGAAAAATCATCAATCTTACTTCAAGGTGCAAATTATGATGTTTGTGAGCTTGTCAAAACTGCTGTCTGTAGCCCTACAGTTATAACAGCAATATCTGCAGCCATTGTTCCTTCCATTATATCAAGCCTAAAGCAATACTTTGAACATTTGAATACAAAAATTGACCTTCAAAATCAAGAAATTGCCATACTACATTCAAAAATGGGCACCTATGAAAAATCCATAAAGCATCTGGAAATTGAAAATATTAACCTAAGGAAAGATCTTAGTGAAGCCAAAGATCAACTAGAAATCATAGAAAGGGAACATGACAATTTAGAACAATATACATTGTAGTAGGAGAACATCTTTAAGGTTCCACAGAGTACCTGTAAGTGGAGATCAGAAATCATTAAACACTGATGAAGAAATAGTGAACATTTGTAATAATAAAATGTCAGTCATTCCACCAATTTCAGCTGAAGGCATAGAAAGGTCTCATTTATTAGGCTCTGTAAGAGATGGCAAAGCACAGATTATCTGTAAATTCAAATCACGGAAATGCAAAAACAATGTCTTCATGTGTAAAAAGAATCTTAAACATCACAAAAGTGACAGCTTTAATGTCTTCATTACTGAAGATCTCACTTAAAAGAGGCAATTCATTGTCCAACAATTGAACATAGCTAGAAAAAATGACAAAAAAGAATCCTTCTGGACAACTGATGGGAAGATCTGCTACAAAGAAAAATCTAACAATTCTCAAAAAGGTTTGAGAAAATGATCAATACCATTGATGAAATTGAACATCTCCTTCCAGATCCATTGACTGAAATGACAGAAGATCCCTGGAAGAATCTTCCTCAATAAATGTTTTCAAATGACTATAAAATACATCCATTTATATTTAAACACATTTATAAAGTAGTGACATTTCACTTAATTCATAACTAGTCAATTGTTTGTTTATTTGTTTCTTAAAACATATTGGTAGTTTAACATATAAGCAATTAATTCTGTAGTCTATATTTTTCCCCTCACTTAATGAATATATTTAAGATGTTGTAATATTGATACAATGAGATTTTGTGAAAATAATGATGTGATTAAGTGATAATGATATCATGTCAAAACTATTTTGCTGATAGAAATAATGATTAACCCAAGATGATGCTATTGATGTTGTTAATGATGCTATTGATGGTGATGATGATGATGATGATGTTGATGATGGTGATGATGATGATGATGATTAAGTGATATTCATGAAATATAAATCTGATGATGATATTTTAATGTTGATGTAATATTGATGTGATAATGATGATCTGTTGATGATCATATAGAATACATGTATATATTTTAAGACTAAATGACATTACCGATAATGATGATATAATCATGTGATGATAAAATTATGATATTGTAATGATGTAATGATAATAATGTTATGATGATGTCACAATGTTAATATGATTGTGATGTAATGAAAATATGACAATGATGAAGATGATGATGTGATCATGATGATGTAATAATGATGATGATGTGATCATGATTATGTAATGATGATGTGATCGTGATGTAATGATGGTGATATGTGATCTTGATGATTAAAAGATGATGATGTGAATATGATGAGATGTGTTCATAAAATGTAATGATAATGATATAATCAGGATATGATGTAATTATTATTATGATATACACATGTGACGATGTGATCATGACATGTGATGTTGTTGTATTGTATGGTTATGATTAGATTTGTTTTCTTTGATGATGATGATGATGTTGTTTTTCTCTTCTTTTTTTAACGATAATGACATGATGATGTTTATTTGTAAATATGTACAGTATATATATGTATTATAATCTAATAAGTGTCATATAAACTGAACACTAAATCTCAGTTAAAGTTTATAGAATATCCAAATTCTCATTTTTTGTTTTATAACTATGTAAACACTGTAAAAAATATCGTTTTTCACCAATCTAACGTCTAAGTATATTTTTTTGAAATGATATCCTGAAAATATTTTCAATATCACCGATTTAATAATATCTTCTATTTTTTTAATTTCCACTTATTCACTTATTGATAACCAAATTCATTTTTTATAATCCAAAGTAATCAACTGTATTTCGCATTTATGTTATAGATCCCTAAACATAGCTTAAGTTTGGTCCGTTTAAATAAGTATTTATATCTTTAATTGACGTCGGCTTATTCTCTGCTCGCAAATATTTCTTTTATGTAAACAAGCATCAAATGATTATTTTATTTTCGTGTATTTTTGTTGTGATGGTTTGTCTGTTCTGTTTTAAAATGTCATTTTCAGTTTCATTTATTCATCCATGGCTGCTCATAACATTTCCTTTGCATTTCGATTTTTTACTTCCCAATGGGTTATATAAGCATTGGTGCTTGGAGAGCAGCTATAGGATTGTATTATAATGGAACACATTGTTTACATTATTCATATTTTTTTAAACAATACCCACAAAAACACCTCTTCTATATTTTTGGTTTGTTTATAGCAATATATGTTAGAAGTATTTTTTGTACTCTGGGTTTTTGTTTGCTTAAATTTATATTTTTTATCAACATTTTTATTCTTCTTTGCAATAATAACCTCAAAAAAAATTCCCAAAACATTACAGAATGTTTACGATTATTTTACTTTATAGGTTCTCAGGCTCTTTTTTCTATAAAAGAACTATTATTATTGTTATCAGGTGACATAGAAACTAACCCGGGTCCTAACAATCAAAATGACGCATGTCTCTCAATTATTCATCAAAATATTAGAAGTATAAGAAACAAAATTGATTTCATAAAAGATAATTTCAATGACTTCGAAATTTTATGTTTTACAGAAACTCACTTAACTAATACAATTAAAGACGATCAAATATTTTTGGATGGATATAGATGTTTATATAGGAAGGATAACACTGCCCATTCAGGGGGGATAATTATTTATACGTCAGATAAATTGGTAACAAAAAGAGTTTTTGAATTAGAAATGTATTCTGATGAATCAATATGGATTAATGTTAAAGATAAGGAGAAGAACATTTTGATAGGCACTGTTTATCGTCACCCAAATTCTACTGGTCAAAACTGGATAACTGTTTAGAAAAGGCGCATGAATTGTCAAAGTACATTGTTTTACTTGGTGATGTAAATGAAGATCAACTCAATTAGTCAAACCAAAAACTACGTGATATCTTAATTATTAATAATATGAGTAATGTTATCAATCAGCCGACTCGTGTATCAAATACATCTGCCACACTTATTGACCCAATAGTAATTTCTAGTGAAATAAAATCATTTGACTTTGGTGTTTCAGAAACTCCGAGCGACATTAGTGATCATTATGCTAGTTATATTTTTATTCATTTTGAAGCGCTTCTTTTTAATACTTATAAGCGTTGTGTTTGGAATTATAATAATGCGGACTTTGTTGGGTTAAATGAATTGATAACTTCATATAATTGGTCAATATTATCTAATGGCACTGTAGACGAGGCTTCCGATTTACTTACTTCTTCATTTTTAGATTTGACAAAACGATGCATTCCATATAAAGAAGTTACAATACGACCATACGACAGACCATGATACGAAGAACTTCCCGGAAGCGTGACAGACACAAATCACGTGCAATTAAAACTAATAAATCGTTAGACTGGATTTTATATAAAAATTAAGAAACAAGGTTAATAATTTAAAAAAGCACGCGAAACAAGTTTTTTTTAACAATTTAGAATGATATAAGTAGTAATAATCCTCGCGAATACTGGAAAATTGTGAAAATGTTAGTTAAAGATATTAAACAATATGAAATAATACCGCCATTGAGACTTAATAATGACTTGTATGTCTTTACTGATAAAGAAAAGGCAAATGCGCTCAATGATTACTTTGTCTCTGTATCTTCTTTTGATGATTCTAATACTTCTTTACCCATTTTCAATCTTAAAACAAACGAATCTTTGTGTGACATAATAATTAACGAAGAAGAAGTAAAAGACATTCTTTCATGCTTAATAATAAAAAAGGCTAGTGGACCAGATGGGATAAGTCACCGTATGCTTAAAGAAACATCTTCTAGCATTTGTAAACCTTAATGTACACTTTTTAATCGTTCCCTTCAAGAAAAGACATATCCCACATGTTGGAAAAACGCAAGTGTTATGCCATTATTTAAAAAAGGGGAGCACGATCTTTGTTCTAATTACAGACCAATTTCTTTAATAAGTTGCATAGGAAAAGTTATGGAAAGAATTATATTCAAATATATTTACAACCATTTACATATGAACAATCTTATTTACAAATATCAATCCGGGTTTATTCCAGGGCATTCTGCTGTATATCAATTAATTGACATTTATCATCAAATATGTAAAGCTTTTGATGAAAAGAAATCAACTTGTATAGTGTTCTGTGATATCTCTAAAGCATTTGACCGTGTTTGGCATAAAGGTCTATTGTTTAAACTGCATCCGTACGGCATTACAAATAATTTGAATACTTGGATTGCTAGCTATCTTAAGTCGAGGAACCAAAGCGTTTTTGTTGGTTCTTCTTTTTCTGACACAAAATTCATAAATGCTGGTGTCCCTCAAGGATCTGTGCTTGGTCCTCTTCTTTTTTTGATTTATGTTAATGACATTGCTGAAAACTTACTTAGTTTGACTCGTCTTTTTGCAGATGATAGTTTTTTATCAGTAACAAGCGATGATTCTAAATATATAGAAATGACTCTAAATATTGATCTTAAAACTATTACCGAATGGGCAGACCAATGGCTTGTAACCTTTAATCCTAATAAGACAGAAGTATTATTTTGTTCTCTTATTAGAAATGAAAGACCTTTTTTGTACTTTAACAATGTTCAACTTAATTACACTCAACACCACAGGCATTTGGGGTTAACCTTAAGTGATGATGGAACCTGGCATGAACATATTAATAATATAACTAACTCGGCGTCCAAAATATTAGGTTCTATGCGTTTATAAAAGTTCAAATTAAATAGAACAACATTAAATCAAATTTATATTTCCTATATGAGGCCTTTATTAGAATATGCTAGTGTTATTTGGGATAGTTGTACCTTATATGAAAAAGAAAAAATTGAAAAAAAAATGCAATACGAAGCTGCGCGCTTAGTAACTGGTTTGACTCGCTCAGTGTCTATAGAAAGACTTCTGCATGAAATAGGTTGGGTCTCTTTAGCAGATCGTCGTTTAATGCAAAAATTATCAATAATGTATAAAGCTAAAAATGGGGAGCTTCCAAGTTATCTGGACACTTTGTTCCCAAATTTTGTATCAGAAAGTAGCCAATATAACCTTAGAAATAACGATAATTACGTAACAATAGCACGACGAACAGAAATATTTTCCAGATCATTTATACCCTCAGCAATTTCGGCACGAAATAGTCTTGATAATGAGATACGTGACTCGACTTCTTTAAATGTGTTCAAAACTAAACTCAAGGATAAATTCAAACCCACACTTGTCCCTAAATATTATTTAATTGGAGAAAGGTTAACATCTGTTTACCATGCACGTTTAAGAAATAGATGTAGTAATTTGAATGATGATCTGTATAGAAATCACTTAGCAAACTCCCCTGTTTGTGAGTTTTGCCATATCGAGGAGGATGCTGAACATTTCTTTTTTAACTGTAAACTTTTTGGTGTTCAAAGACTCCAACTTTTCACTTCCACTCGCCCTTTTCATCCATTAAGTACAAGTACTCTCCTTTATGGAAAAGAAAATTTATCAGTCGATGAAAACTCTTTTTTATTTCACGAGGTTCAAAAATATATAAATACACATAGATTTAAATAATAAGAAATAAGTACATGTAAAAATAACAATCGTTGTTCCAATATTAATTCTTCTAATTCCCCTTATAAATGACATATTTTGACAGCCATACAAACCATCACATACTGCAAGTGCAGGAAAATTACTATTATTTTTTTATTTAAAAAATTGATAAGCAAATGTTGTTTTTTTCTCTCTTAAATTTGATGTCGAATTCTATTTGCTACTTTGTTTTTGTATTCGCCTTAATATTTGTAATTGCTTATGTGTATAGTGTTTAAACATGTTTTCGTTTCTATATCTTATAATGCTTAAGGGAAGGACAGTTACTAATGTTGCTAGAACTTGTTGTTCAACCCTTTTGCCCTTTGTTAAAAAAATGTTCTTTTGTGGAAATAATGTTATAAATTGTATTCAAAGAGCAATAAAATATCATTAAACTAAAGTAAGTTCTAAATAATAGTTCAGTTTCTTTTACGGGCCCTTTATTTTAGATTTACCAAATTGCAATCATCTCCTAATTTTCCTATAAACAGTTGCTTATTAAAAGAATTTCTGAGTCAGTTTGAAATTAAAACCTTTTTATTTTTCTTTCTTGGTATCTATTAATTTATATTTTAATATTCAGACTATCCATATTATATCATATAACATTTAGACAACAAAAACAACAATCACTTTTATTAGAAGCCACGTCACAATAGTAACAATATGACTGATTAACATAAAATAAAGAGTGGGTAACATGATACATAATACAAATTCTACTTTAAACTTTTTTCATCACATGGGGACAGTAATTATATTGTCAAAACTGCTGAAATGTTGTTTATGTTTCCAAATATACATTTATGATTAACTGATAAATAGTAAGTACATGTACATACATGTATGTAATACAATATATATGTTTACTTTTAGAAAAGGTGTAACAAAAGAGTAGTAGAGCATTACGGTACTAAAAAAAAATAATTAACACATTTTGTTATTATTTCTTCTATAAATTGTATAGTTATTTATCAAATTATCATACATACTAATGAAAACTAATGCAAAGGAATATCAGGTGGCGTGAGAAAATACTAATACGTCACTACAGGTGCACGCTTTTCACGTACATACACAATACTACGATATCGCAAATGTTTACAACCGCTAAGAAAGGCTATAAATACTAAATCGTTCGTTACTAAGATAGTCAGGGAGCAATATATGAAAATGAGGAAGAACTTGAATTCATTTGGATTTAACTTAGAAAATCGTTAGGCCTGTCTTGTTCTAGCTATTAGTCTTAAAGTGTTCAATAATAGAACGTGCTAAAAATACAATATTTTTAAGAAGATCAAAATTTTCTGTTGATAATAATTCCTTAAATTTCAACACGTTTGGTCTACTGAAAAAGTAAGTTGGGATGTATCGCTTTCTTTGAAAACAGAAAAAAGGACACACTAACATATAGTGAAATTCATCACCGACTTCATTTAACATACAAAGATTGCATTTACGCGCTTCATATGGAAGATGTGAGTTGCGCCACCTTCCTATTTCAACAGGTAATTTATGATTTCCTGTTCTAAAATGGAAAAGAGTGAACCTTAGATTATTTGGTAGTATATTTAGATATGCTTCAAATGATATATCATTTTTAAATAGCCTATAGTTTATACCTTTAGATGAATTTTCAAGCTTACTGTGCCATTTTTGTACGAATTGGTCAATTTATGTGGTTTAACCACTTGTAGTTAACAGTAGAGTTCAGCATATGATTGTAACAGATGTGAGATATTTTTGTTGTATTACTTGATAATAGTTTACTCCAAAAATGAATCATTCTCGATTTGATTACAATTTCAAGTGGATATCGTCCAAGTTCACCATATAACATGTAAAGTGGGGTGCTCTTTTTACTTTTAGTAATTTTTCTAAGGAAATCGGTATGTATTCTTTCAATCATGTCTAGATTTTCGTGACCCCAGACCTCGCAATTATATGTCAATATTGGAAGAATCGTTTGATCGAATAGTTTTAATTGAATATCAAGTGGCAAATCCAAATTGAAGATTCGCGTATACAGAAGGTGCATTGCTTTATTTGCCTGACTTGCAATCAGTTTACGGGCATTTAGAAAACTACCCGATGAAGAAAAGAGAATACCTAAATACTTATAATCTTTAACTATTTCAATATTTAAACCTCCTAAATGAAATTTAAAGTTATCTGGTTTATTAGTTCCAAACACAATAATCTTAGTTTTAGAAATATTCACGGTCATTTTCCATTCTAAACAGTACAGATTAAAATCATTAAGTAAGTTTTGAAAAACAGGTTCGTTTTCACTTATAATGACAGTGTCGTCGGCATATAATAATAGATATCTTGTTATAAGTTACTATTAAACTATTCATTGTTGACGTTTTTTTGTCTATTCAAGAAATAAAACCTTTTCATAAAGCTTTCAATTCTTGACTATAAATCAAATACAAATTATTTGCAATGTATCTTCTGAAGGAATTTAAGCATAGACATAAAGGTAAGATAGCTTTTTAAGTAGTCAAAAGAATACAGTTTGAAGACAAATATATTAATAAAATACATATGGCAATCATAGACAGTTTGGTAATTGAATTTCTTCTCAAATGATAATTCCCCAAACGCTAAAATCTAGACTAAAACCTACCTTAATCATAAGTAACCCATACAGGATTTGAGTAAAATAGAATTAAGAGTCTAGTCAATTTAATGGAATACTGTTACGTACCTTCGATTTTTTTAGAATGTACTCGTTTTGCGTTATCGATAGCAAAATCACGATAGTCTAGATTCTCTCCTTATTTTGAGGGCGAGTGTTAATGCGTTTTTTTTTCTGCCGTGTGTAATAACAAAATGTTTACAGTAATGTCAGAAGAAAATGATAATGTTAGTATGATCTAAATATACATGGATTTATGCTAATGTTACTGTTATCCATGTTCCTGGCAAAATAAGATGTCTTTGTAATCATTGGTTTTGTATATTACTCATATTGTATTTGCTGAGATTAATATAAAGTATGTGTCAAGAAAAAATCCTAATAGCCGTTCTTAAGAGACACTAAATAATTCTCCATTGCCTGAAAGAAAAGAATGCCATATCTTGCTAAATTGGCACCATAAGTGTACACAATCAATTGATAATGTTTAAAGATACTTTTAAGTAGTTTCTTTACTCGTAACAGGAATCATAATTATAATCACCCTTTAAAATGTAAAATTAATTCCATTCAAACAATTTTTAATCACGATCTAGAAAATAAACAAACAAATCAAGGTTACTGTGATTTGCTAAAACAAAGTCGTCAAAAATATTTTACACACAAAAAAACTTTGAAATAGTCAGTTAATTGCTAAAAGAACACCACTACTTTACACAATAACACCTTTTATCTAATTATCTAAATTGAGAATAAATTATAACAATGACAGATAACAAGCTGGAAATTGTAACAAAAACGGACAAAGAGTACACAAAAACATACGATATATATATTTTTTTAATCAAACATCGGCGCAAAACAGGG
Source organism: Ruditapes philippinarum (assembly GCF_026571515.1). Classification (NCBI taxonomy): domain Eukaryota; kingdom Metazoa; phylum Mollusca; class Bivalvia; order Venerida; family Veneridae; genus Ruditapes; species Ruditapes philippinarum. The sequence continues at coordinate 24,628 of NW_026860269.1, forward strand.
AGATCCCAGCTCCAGTCTATTATTTTTATTCTTTGTAAATGATATATTAAACAGTTTCGACGATAATATTGGCGACATTTTTACTCTCGATGAATTATAGCTGTTCATACTTCTTTTTGCCGATGATGCTGTACTTTTTGCACATTCGCCGGAAGCGCTACAGTCATTACTTAATGATCTTCAAAATTATTGCAATAGTTGGAATTTAAATGTTAACACTAACAAAACAAAAATAATGATTTTCGTCGTCATACTGTATACACTTTTCTTTTTAATAATATCCCACTCGAAGTAGTGACATCATTCAAATATCTAGGAATTACTTTATTCAAAAACGGTCACATGCATCGTACACAAAAGAAGCTTGCTCAACATTCGTTATTTGCTTTACATAATTTATTTATTGTTTTTAATCAAATAGACCTATCTACACAAGAAAGATGTAAACTATTTGATTCCTTGGTGGGATCAATTCTAAATTATGGCGCCGAAATAATAGGCAATTACGAGGGTAAAGATATTGAGCGTATACATTGTAACTTTATACGAAAGACACTTAGCGTTAAAAAATCAACGAATGTAGCTGGTCTTTACGGAGAACTGGGACGGTATCCGATGAGAATACACCGCAAAATTATTATGATTAAATATTGGTTAAAAATTTTGAGCTCAGAAAATAATTCATTAATAAGAAAAATGTATAATGTCATGAAAGAAGATGTCAATAATAACATATCATATAACGGAAATAATTGGGCATATCAAATAAAAAAAATACTTGACGAAATAGGTTTTTCTTTTCTATGGCTACAGCAAAACGAAATTAATATATCATTTCAAATAATAAAGAATAGAATATTAGATATATATAAACAAACTTGGTATTCAGAAATAAATAATTCAAGTAAATTACAAACATACAGTATGTATAAGTACGACCTCGAATTTGAAAAATACTTAAATTGTGTAAATATAAATAAATACAGAGTACAACTGACGCAATTTCGGCTATCATCACATAATCTAGAAATTGAAATTGGTAGGCACAACGGAGTCCCAAGAGAAAATAGACTATGTCAACAATGCAATATGCATGTCATTGAAAACGAATTCCATTTTTTACTCGTTTGTCCAAAATATTATAACCTTCGTAAGAAATTTTTAAAACCATATTTTTGCCGTTGGCCTACACTTCAAAAAATGGAAACTTTAATGTCATCTAAAAATGAAAAAGAACTTAATAATTTGTCAAGATATTTATATTTTTCACTTAAAGTAAGAAATTCTGATTAACTTGTATATTGTTAGATCTAAATAAAGACTTACCGCAAATAACATATCTGAAAACATATTGTATGACTGTATTTGTATACATATATATACATATAGATAACAATAACAATTTATTTCAATGTTAAGTATATATCTCATATTGTTAATTGCTAATTCTCATGAAGGTATGTAACTTCTCTGAAAACATTTTGTACTGTTTTATGAACAATTTATTGTAAAATGTCTTACACTTTACCTATATTATGTAATAATGGCTATATGCTATATGTAGTTTAATGCCAAATAAAATATTGAATTGAATTGAATATTCTTTAAGAATATTATGGTCTTTAACTACTTTGTTAACAAAAGTTGTGAAACATATTTATTATGAAAGAGAATAGAACTTAGCGTTCAACTCTGAACAATTCATACGTTGATTAAACTTATAACAAACGATTCGTGACAGAGAAGCATTGTAACTACAATTTAAATCAGTTCTATATAATATAATATATTTTATTTGTTTGAAAGCATTTGTGCAAATTCATAAAGTTTTAATTTATGCCTTCAGTTCTTTAAATTTATTATATCATTATTTCGTTACGCATTGACGGCGATACAAAATGAAGATCACGTGATCGTTTGGCAATTAAATCATTTTTTTACAAGAAACACCGTTCATGCTGTTAAAACATTTGTATTTGTCTGGAAATTAAGGTATCTGAATCAATGGTCATCTTAGTCAGTTTCAGGGTTACATTATATCTAAAACGCAAAACTGTTTTGAAATAGAATCAGATACCATTAGTATATTTAATTGATACGTGTGATTATTATTACCATTTCAGGTCTGAACGAACTATTATATACGTGAGATTAATTGATGTAAAGTCAAGAGGGATATTGATGTTGGTGCATTCAATTACAATAAGTACGTTATGATGCATCTGTACGAAATATTGATCCCTGTGGGACTAAACGACCTGCGTGATGGGTATTTATTTTAAAGAGCTTAGTAACATAAATGAATATACATTTGACGGTATATTTCAGGCTTTTGGACTGATCTCAATGTGAAAACTTTGAGTTTTTTATAATACTACCCTTCTTGATAAAATGTTATAAACGGATTCAAATCATCGTTTCCATACAATTTCAACTCTCATATTTCTAAACAAAAAAAAAACTAATATGGTGAAAAGTGACCTCAATAGAAAGAAAGGAAATTGTATTTGTTTGCTATATATGTTGCTTTTACTTTTTGAAATAAAAGTCATTTTGAACCCCGTTAAGTACATTTGCCCACTTGTCCCTTCATCAAATGTCAGTCAATACACTTTGTTTGAGACTGAATTAATCTGAATCCTTCGTTTGTTAACTACAATTATGTAAATTATGCAAATTGAAGCTGTATCTTTAAATTGTATCATAGTTTGGGGACATTTCTGTTGAAGATGTGTCCGAGTTAAATGTATACATATACATGCACAGTGCGTTAACTGGAGTGCAGGTATTAGTTACCCGCAATCCAGAGCATGCCCATTGATTGGTTCATTTTTGCCGGGGTTTACTTCTTGTGACGGCAGAGAAAGGAAAAGCGAAATATCTTTTTTCAGATGCTCTTCATTGGTTACTTTTTTCCGGGGTTTGATATTGCGGCAACAGGTGTCACAAAGTGAAAGTACGTTTGTAAAATCTTGCATTATATTTTCACGCCGAACCTCATTTTTACTCTATATTCATTGATGTGAGATTGCATCATCTTTAAATTTTGTTCAATTTAGAGTTTTCGGGTGATATTATTATTTAGAGTATTTTTATGGTTTGCATAAATTTCCATGTCTCAATTTAAACATCTTGCCGTTTATTTCACAAAAATCCTTTCAGTAACAAGAAAGTTACATTTTTGTTTTATGAACGAGATATATGTATTATGTCTGTATTTGAAGAACGGGCCTTTATTTTACATAACTATTTTTCCCGCCGTCCCAGCTTTATTTCGTGCAAATCGATTTTTCATGTTTTGCACGATCCGTTTTCCCGCTCAGTACTCAGTAGTTTGCTATATAATGACTAAATTTTAAGTGATATATTGCAATGCACTGGAACGTTATACAGGTCACTATGACGGTGACAGACAAATTATATTTGTTATAAAATTACAGCTTGTACAAGGTAAATTTAATTTTCTAGTGATTTTGTTTCATAAATTTTTGCTATTTCGTAAAATACTATTTTCTATTAGAATTATAGTTTTATTTGATTCAGGTTTAGTTATTTGGCAGTAATTTATTGTTTTTCTAAATTTTCTAAATTTTTGCAGATTAAATTTTAAAAGCTCTTTTTATTCTAGTGTTTTCGCTATTGCAAATTTATACCGAGACATGTTAATTGATGTATGTTAATTGAAGTTTTAAATATATTGTAATTGTATAGTAAGCCATGAATATTTTATAGATATATATATATATATCTATTCATAAATAATTTATTATGGTTCTACCGTATTTGTGTAACTTTATGTAAAATGCTGCAGTATCGTAATGATTTGTTTCAATCAATTTAATTTTCGTTATCATCTTACTTCATTTCATTTATCATCAGTTTTTGTTATAAGTAAATACAACGTATCAAAACTAACGTATCTCTAGAGAAGGATCTTCAGTGGCATGATTTTGGAAGACGTTTATTTATTGGTGGTTATTATGTGGCGTATATTTGAATATATTTGCAACGCAGTATTATGCGGATGTGATTGAATTTTTGTTCCACGGAATGTATGGTGTACTATAGTGGACATTTTGTTTATTCAAAGAAGCACGTTATTTTATTGGAAACCGACAAAGGTCGAGTCTTTTCCAAGGAAATTTATTATACCCTTATATTTGATTATCATGGAACTTACCATGTTTTATACTCTGAGCTTCTTATTTGAGGACACACCCGAAGATGACACGGGCCCTCCACACACGTATGTCCATGGCTAAAGGGTGACGCATGCCCTTGTTTCAGGATCCTATCAACTGTGCCAACACTGTAGGAAGTACAGTTACGCTTGATAAGATTTTATACAAGACGCCCGCCATTGTGACGAATTTTGTTCAACAACGCCACCACTTTATTGAAACATCATGACAGAAACTTTACGGGAGAAATAGACTGAGATACGTTGATAGTGTTTGTTTGCGCAGTGACTTTTCATATATATAATCATTTTTCATTTATAAATATTCATTTCCTGTAAATAAATTTGTATATATTTTTCTGTTCTGAGTTGTTGGTTGTTTTAGATAGTAATTGTGGTCGGCCTGGTATCCCCCATCGTAGTCCCTATTGTGACATATAATTATTTATATAATTGATAATATAATTTTCTATAAATAATTTACAAAGGAATTGCGGAAAATGCTGATGATCCTAATAAAAAGTTCTAACGCTCGTCAAAAATTTACGCCTGTTTTTAAAACGAAAATGGTACACATATGAAAGTTTCTCTACAAGTATATTATACAAAAAAGTTTTTTGTCTACATTACTTTTTTATTTTTAGTTTATGTTTGAGAGCTTCCCAAATTTTCAGTCAAAAAATCGCTTTCCTCGGCGTAATCGCTTAATTTTAAATTTTTTCAATTCAATATTTACTTATCATAAGGGGCCATTTATTAAATGATGCCCATAATCCGTCTAAATAAAGCATAAAAAAAAAGAACCTGCGATTGGGATTTACAAGCCGTAGCCGCGGAGCAATTGTAGCGAGGGAAATAAGATGTGCTGAGAGTAAAATACGTGGCTATACAGAGGTTTCAAATTACAATCTTTTTTATGCCACCGCACTGCGATGCAAAAATTTTTTCAACCTCTGTGGTGGTGTGTGTGTGTGTGCGCGTTGGTGGGGTTGTGTGTTTTGTGTGTGTGTGTGTGTGTGTGGTGCGTTAAAAAATTTTTCTTTGAAAAACCATGGCCCAATTTCAACTAAATTGGCAGGATTTTTCCTTGAGTAAAGGGCTTCCAAGACTGTTAAAAAAATTTCTTTCCATGACGAAATCTGGTTGCCAAAAAAAAATGAAAAAAAAAATTTAAAAAAATCTTTTTTTTAAAAAACCACAAAGCTTAGAGCCAAAAAATTTTGCGTAAGGGCTTTGTTTTGTAGACTCAACAAAGTTTCCCTTTCAAATTAAAACCCCTGGAGTCAAAATTGGCCCCCCCCCGGGGTTCATTGTTTTTCACTATGTACAATGAGTAAAAAATTTAAAAAAATTTTTTTCTTGTTGAAGATACAAGGCTTAGCGTTTTTGATATTTATATATGATAGCATCTATAAGTCTTCTACCAAAAATTTTTTCAAATTTTCCCATAGTTCAAAATTACCCGCATTTTTCGTTGGTGCACCAGGGAAAAATGGGTAAACGCTTTTTTTGGTTGAAACGAGGTTTTTGTACATAAAACAAAATGGTCGCAGACGCCATGGGAACGATTTCGGATCATACGTTTTAAACCGGTCAACCACTTTCAGGGCAAGCGTTAGGTGTTTGGTGGGATAACGTTACAAGAAATGGGGCCCTGTAAATCATTTGTGGACCTGAATCTAAAATTTTATTAAAATTCCTTTTCTTTATCCAATTGTATCCCAATTTGAAAATCAAAAAAATGACGTCAATTTCCAACAAGATAAAGCAAGACTCCAACAGCACAAATCGCAAAGAAACATTAGAACATAACAATGTTCAAGGGAACCGTGACGATCTTTCACCCATAATCATTAATGGGGTAAGCCCCGAGTTTACGTACTAAACGTCTAGTTGCGCCAAGACCTCCAAGTCCTTTAGTATACATTGCTTCAGGAATGACAGAAATCCCGTTGATAACACGTTAATAAACTCCAGTTTTTTTAGGGATTTTTGTTTTTATATCCATTTGCGCCGATTATTGCAACAGTTGTGCTAGAGCCCGGGTTTTACGCGTAAATGACTTTGTTACTTTAAACTGCGATACGAAGTGTCATTGCTCGTTTTATTTTTGTAATTTTTTTTGCTTTTTTATTTTGTTTTGGGATAGATAAATTTTATTTTATTAAATATTTGGAATCGAATGGTTTACCGTTTTGTTTAATTAGACCTAATTATAATGAGCGTTAGAACTTTGATATGTATATACACTGACGGACTTGAAAATCGCATCAGCTTGTTTTTTTGTTGTTGTTTGTGTTGTTGTTAATTTTGATAAGGAAGAGCATATACGATTTTAAAAAATGTTTTCTTTTACCCACTGCCATGTGCCAATCCTCAATCAGAAGGAAGAATACCGAGCAATTTATTTTCTACCAAATATGAAAGACATTTTTACCATTAAGAAGGTTAAGCAAAAATGTAAACATCTATTTTTAACATTGGTGACCTTGACCCAACTGACCCCTAAATCTATCCGAAGAAAAAAGACCCCATATGTTATGTTCCTTCCAAATATATAGACGTCTGTCAAAAGAATCAGGATAATACACCTGTAAAAAAAAACATCAATATTTGACATTTGATCTAAATGACCCCTTACTAAGCCCAAAGGAAGAGGACCTCCCTTCTCTGTTTTGTACTATAACATGGATATAATCAATTCAATTCATTATATCTAATTGCATAAAAACATGTGACATATTTATATGCAGACAAAAACATTAAATACAATGGAGATGTAAGGGTTTTTTACTTATGCTTATACAATAGTAATTGTCAAAGAGCTTATAACATTGAATGTGTGTTAGTTTCTCAGTAGTTTAGCATAAAATATATAATTTACATAGATTCTGAAACAGTTTTCCGATTAGTTTCAACTAACAAGTTTTTGTAATATTTTGTAAGGTAGGCAGGTATAGTAAATAACGTTTTTTAATATTTTGTAAGTTGTTCTCTAAATTTGGTCTATAAAGTAAAAAAACAATATTTTCGATCAACATTTTTCCCAGTCAAAAATGCTACATACAGTTTCTTTTTCATTGATAATGTTTTCAATATAATAGCATTCGAAGAATGAATACAAAAATCATGGGTTGATTTTGGTTTTTGAAAACCATATTGGTTATCTACTTATATACTATACAATCAGTTTCCTTAGATGTTTTAGAGCTTAAGTCGCCAGTTGACTTAACCTTGAATGCAATATTTTTCAATGCCTATTGCAATTAGTTCATAATAAATCTTATATGTGCTCTCTCCATTGATCACGTGACTTATACCAACTAAAAATAAGGGCTGTAAGTGCAAAAAGGTTTAAATTTGTGTTTACACCAGTGACCTTGACCCTAGAGACCCTTTACTCATAAAAAGTTATGATTAGAAGAACATTTAAGGACATGAAAAGATACCATAAAATATATATGAAGTAATTAGGAGATATTTTTTAAATAAATCTAACTTGCAGGTAATAAGTTATAAAAGGAAAATAACTGGGGGAAAATGAATGACACAGTTATATAACTTGGCAATATCATATACTTTGTATTTTTAAGTAAGTATAGTTTATTATGAAGCCATAAGTATAGATAAAACTTAAGATATATCCAACTTGCCGTTTAAGGTTAACCAATTGTTCATTTTAAATGCTGAAAAGGGAAAATAACTGGAAAAATTAAAGGGCCTTTAGTTTGAAACTTGCCCAGAACATAACCCCTTCGTTTTGATTAGTTATGTGTAATGTATGAACCATTTGTATAGTGAACTTGAGAAAAATCAAATTTCTTTAGGTTAACCTCGTTGGGGACAGACTGAGGACGGTTAATTAATTTTGGGGGGGCAAAAAAAGAATTATCTTTTTAAAATTTAAAAAAATAAAAAATATTAATTTTTAAAAATTTTCTTGCTACTGTTTAAAAAGATATTTTACTATATACACGTACATGGATGTGTCTGTAAATATTGGGCATGACAAATATTATTGAAGCCTTCATTTATTGTAGAAGTTCTCATTTGTTTGTCCGAACTGAAATATGTGGTTTTTCCTGACGGTAAAAAGGGTCCAAACTTTTGTCGATTATAATTAAAACTATTTCAGCGCTGAAAAATTTGACAGGTGTTATACTTTCTTTTTCCCCAAACCCAATACCGGGGAAGTAATTTAACAAACACGTTATTAGATTCTCAATTTTCTTGTATAGGGTTTTATCATACATTTGTTTTATTAGAAAAAAATATGGGATCAGTAAAGTTTGTGCAGACGATAACGGATAGGACAGTGAGAGTTAAGTGCTCAAAAAAATAAAATTTTGTGTTGTTTTTTTGTTTTAAAACCACAAATACTGTAAAATGTAAATATTTCGTTTTATTCATTTTTTTTTTTAAAAATTTTTTAATCAATTAGACCAACATTTTGTTTTTTTCGACAAACAAGGTCACACAAATTTTAACAAAACCCGTAAATTATCACCCGGGTCTCCTAAGGCTTACGCTTTTTTATTGTTTTTTGGAAAAAAGATGTTCTCTTTAACTTTGTAAATACGTAATATCTTTAAAAGCAACAAATGTTCCTTTCATTTTTCCATGCTTTGTCGAATCTGCGCCGCGCTCTATGGGGGTTAGGATTTTGGGTGACATTTTGATATATTTTGATTCCTAACAATGTGAGTTTATCGGAAAAAATTCAGCCGGGAAAATTAAACTTTCTCTTTTGGAGGTAAAAGGGGAAATTGCTATTACGCTATTTCCCAGCTGTGCATGGGCTTAAATTTAAAGGGGGAAAATTTTTTTCATTTTTTTTATATTTTGAATTTGTTTCGACCAGGCGTAAAGAAAGAAAAGCCAGCAACAAACTTTAACAATAAAAATTTTTTACAGAAAAATTTTTAAAGAAAATAAAATAACAAATTACGTTTACAAATACCTGAAGTCCAAATAAAAAAGAATCTTAAATGTCTAGTTGATCCTGGAAAGACCTTTTTGAATAAACATTTAAATCCAAGTAAAAAACCCCAAAAAACTTTTGAATAAATTCCCACAATAAAATAAAAAAATAATTTTAAACTATTTCAAAATAATCCAAGTCCAATAAAACACTTTTTCCAAGTTTAATAATTTCTCAAAATAAATTTTCTTAAAAAAGGTAACTTTATGACTTTAAGATACTGAGGGCTTTAAAAGGTAACGATGACTTAAGATAAGAGTAATGAAAAAAGTCTCCTTTTATATTTTCTAAAATTTCTGAAAAGTCTTCTATTTATAAGAATCATTTTAAATTTCAATTCACCCTAAAGATCATTCAAAATTTTATCTAAATTTTAAGCATGAGTTTTCCACAAAAGTTAAGAACGTTTAGTACATCTAGTACATACATGTGTTTTTTTTTTTCAAAATAGAACAATGACAATATTTGGAAAAACCAACTGGTCAATATAAATTATATACATGTAATATTTGCTTTCATAACCCTTCCCCTTTCAAGAAAAAAAAAATATGAATTGAAATGAATATTTCTTTTTTCAAATAAAAAAAGTAACTTACAAAA
>NW_026860270.1:0-16727 GCF_026571515.1 Ruditapes philippinarum
ACCCAAGTTTTGTTCTTGTGTGAATTTTACTGAAATTTATATCATCATTGAAAATAAGTAGAAAGTTCTGAATTAGTTGAAGAAGAAAAAATGAGGCTGTTTAAAGGATTATTGTTAGTAAGTGTTGTTTCTTTTTTGGATGTTGTTTTAACAACAGTGTTATACAGTCATGGATATAGATTTCATCAGACATTTAAACTGACTTTCTTCCGTTATTCCTTCACAAGTTCGGTGTTTGAACTATGGATACTGTGCGTGTTACGATGCTCTGTGATTCTAGGATTAACCTTGGGTATTATAGTAGGCCGAGAACTCGGAATAAATCGAATAAAATCAACGAGGGCCGTCTCAGTATTTTTAGCCGGAGTCTCGGCAATGTTTACGTTAATCAAGCTTTTGTCCATCTCGGAAGATTCACAGCTTTTGAATAGTACTTGGTTTTGGTGTCTGTTTTCATGGACACTGGTCAGTTCCGTGATTCTGACGCTACAATGGAGGATTCTGGGAAATATTTGTATTGTGATGCCCCCTGTTGTGAAGATAAATTGCGATGGTGAACCAGGCGAGACTGAAGCCCTGCTTAGTGATGAGAAAAACAAAGATGATCTAGGGAAAGAAAAGGGTAATAAGATTATGAACAAATAGTCAATATTTTAAAATTTAAAAGTAGGTTAACAGAGCTTCTGTTAATGGAAGTTTTAGAGTCATTTACTTCTTGATATTTTGGCTTGTGACTTCCAAAATTTAATGCTTTCCTTCTTTACCTATATAATGTGACTTGTTTTGCAGTCTCTGACTTCTTAACTTAATGAGAGCCCTGAGTTAATTATTTTTTTACCAATTTTATATCATTTTCTACTTGCTATTAAATTGTACAAGCTGTTTTTTGTCGCTTTTTGTTTGGTCTATAGAAGTTTACATTAAAACAAACATTTTTGAGGTTTTAAGTACATTTTTCTGTATATGTAGGTGAAAGGTTTTTGTATATCAAAAACTTTTTTTGCAGATAAAAAGGCAAGGGATGCAAAGAGTACAATATTGCGTCTGTTTTCATTTTCCAAGCCAGACTGGATGTTTATATCTGCGGGGTTCATATTTCTGTCACTATCGGCAACAGGTTAGTACTAAATAAAGCTTATTCTGTATTCTAAACACAAGTGACAGATTTGGTTTATAGGGACTCCACTGAGGTTTAAAGGCCTAAAAACATAACATTTGAATTCCTTACATAAATGAGCTGGGGCACTTAACAGAAATATATGCCAAGATAGTTAAGAAACATACTTTGAAATAAATTGAAAATCATATTTGTATGCTTTTCTTAGCCCAATTTGAGTGAAAAGGTTTTAAACGCTTTTCATTTTGGTCATTTTTTTTACAATTTGAATAGTTATTCTGGAAAAATTTTTTAATGAGGTACACAAATGATCTAAAATTTTGCATAAAGATTAGTGGTCTAAACCTACATCAAATGGTACATTTATGTAGAAGAAATATTTTCAGTCCCATCATGTCAAAAGTGGAGTCCCTTTAAGTAACAATGACACAAGTTTAGCTTAGTAAATGAAGTAGTTATCAAGGTTTTGCCGTACGATCGTCAGACTTGGTGTAAATTTCTCCATGACAATTGAGTGTAATGGTCAATTGTCTTTTACTGCTGATTCAGAAATTAAGTGGAACAGTAGTCAGTCACGTGCCGAGAAAAATAGGTTATAACTGGTAAGGTATTCAGTCACATTTATTGTTGAATAGACATAATAAAAATGAGCCGTGTCATGACAAAACCAAAATAATGGGTTTGCGACCAGCATGGATCCAGACCAGCTCAGTCTGATCAGGATCCATGCTGTTCGCTTACAGACCCTATAACAAGTAAAGAAACTGATAGCGAACAGCATGGATCCTGATCAGACTGCGGATTGCAAACACATAATGTTGGTTTTGTCGTGACGCGGCTCATACAAAAGTTTGGGTTGCCCCTGGTAGCTGTTACTATGCCAGTTCTAAGCCGTTTGACATGGCCATGTGTAATTCTATAGAAATCTTCATATAACCTATCAAAAAGGGATACATTGAAAACACATAATGTAACTTTTTTTGATTCTAATCTATAACTTGTAATAAGTGTGTCAAAATTTCATTTATAAATACATGTAGTATTATATTACAAACTTCTCCTTTGAAATTTCATTTAAATTTTAGGACATATTTATAAAAACCAATCTTTTTTATCCGAAAAGGCGGCGGGGGATATAGAAATAGTCTCCGTCCGTTCGTCCGACCTTCCGTCCGTCCGACCGGAAACGTCCGTCCTTCTGTCCATCCCTCCGTCCGACATTTTTGTCCGGAGCATATCTCTAAAAGTATTTGAGTTATCAACTTGAAACTTCATTGGTGGATAGACTTCATTGAGGAGGAGTGCAGTGCACAAGAATGATAACTCTACCCTGCATAATTTTTTAGTTATAGCCCTTTGTTATTTTTCAAAATTGATTTTTGTCCAGAGCATAACTTCAAAAGCCTATGAGATATCACTATGAAACTTCATAGGTGCATAGATCTCACTCAGGAGGTGTGCAGTGCACAAGAATGATAACTCTACCATTCATAATTTTTGAGTTATTGCCCTTTGTTATTTTTCATACTTAATTTTTCACCTGAGTGGAGCAAAACTAAAAAAGTTTTTGAGATATCAACATGAAATGTCATAGTTGGATAGATCTTATTGAGGAGGAATGTTGTGCGCAATAATGATAACTCTTCCCTATACAATTTTTGAGTTATTGCCCTTTGTTCTTTTCATGCTATTTTGTCCAGAGCTAAATATCACAAAAAGTATTTGAGGTATCAACTTGAAACTTCATAGGTGGATGGATCTCATTGAAAAGGAGTGCATTGCACAAGAATGATTACTCTACCCTGCATTATTTTTGAGTTATTGCCCTTTGTTATTTTTCAAAATTAATTTTTGTCCAGAGCATAACTCAAAAAGCCTTTGAGATATCATTATGAAACTTCATAGGTGCATAGATCTCACTCAGGAGGTGTGCAGTGCACAAGAATGATAACTCTACCTTTTATAATTTTTGAGTTATTGCCCTTTGTTATTTTTCATACTTAATTTTTCAATTCAATTTTTTTCTCAAAAAGTATTTGAGGTATCAACTTGAAACTTCATAGGTGGATAGATTTTACTGAGGAGGGATGCAGCACACAAGAATGATAACCTACCCTGCATTATTTTTCAGTTATTGCCCTTTGTTATTTTCAGCCATCAGTATTCACATAGGTTTCAAATCTGTAATCACTATAGCCATCAGTTTTCATTACTTAAAGACCTCTTAAAATGGAATTATTCTGCTCTACTACATATACATTATTCCAATGAGCAAACACATTTGGCGGGGGATGGCCATGTTGACATGGCTCTTGTCTTTATATTTTCAGGTGAAATTTTTATCCCGTTTTACACTGGAAAGGTTGTTGACGGTATTGTGATAGATAAGTCTCAGAAAGAGTTTACCCATGCCATCATAGTCATGGCACTTATATCAGTGGGCAGGTAAGGTTATTGAATTACACATTAAATTTTACATCGTTTTGAATCGGGCCTCAATGTGGAAATGGCCAAATATGCTGATTCTCTGTCAATTTTGTATTTGCCTTATTGAATGAGGTGCTTTTATATCCTGCAATGTAAGTAAAGTTCTTACATTTAAACCTTAATAACATGATGAAACTGAAAGGGATATACCTTTCCCATCAGTTAAAAGACTAAAGAGCAAGGGCTGCCTGCATCTCCATGCAGATTACTCATCATATACCATTTAATGGAACTTTACAGGATTGATCAGTAGCTCAACTACTTGCGCATATTAAACAAGTTTTCCGGTTGAATGATTTTTTTGGCTGAGAGCTGAGTTATGGCCCTTGAATAAAAAATTGGTGTTCGCCCTGTTAATGGTTTTTGTGTCTCCTGCTACACAGTAGCTGCAACATGCAATTGGCTATCATGAGGTGACACATGTGATCACTGATCACTCTCAAAAATTGGGCAAAACAGAGTTATACTTGTTTTGATAATGTAATCCCTTAAACTTTTTATGGACTGATCAAAATTCGAAGTGGGACAAATATATTGCTCAAATTCAGCATGTTAAAGGTTAAAGTAGTTGTCCATATGTATTGGTGGTCAATGGTGATTTACACCAATCTACATTTTGTATTTTTTTTAAAGATTTACTGTCTTAAACTGCATTTTGATGACCCCCTAAAGAGGGATATTGTTTTATCCTGCTACTGTCTATATCATCAGCTGGATAAAGCCTTGCCGTCCAGTCATTACGCCACATGATGACGTCACATGTTTAGCAGCAAAACAAAACTGCATATACATGCTATTTTATCAGGGAAAAAGAAGAATGAAACCATTTAATTATTTTAAAAACATGATAAAAAGCAGGATAAATAAAATACATGGTTGATGTCGGGATGGAGAAGGTTTATCCGGTTCGCTGCGAATGTGAATCTTGGCTCGCTAAAGCTTGCCAAGATACACTTTCTCGCTCACCGGATAAACCTTCTCCATCTCGACATCAACCATGTATTTTCTGATCTTGCCCTTTAATGCAGATAAGTCAGTTTGAAGGTGCAAAGACCACTCGATGTCTGCGGAATATCTTAAGAATAGTTACCCCAGCAGTTGCCAAACTCCTTTCAGGTACATGTATGCCTGTGGCCAATACAGGTATCTTCTTGTCTGGTTTTCAAAATAGGTCCATGTTGCAAGATTTCAGTCACAGCATCTGTGACTTAAAGACATGAAAGGCTGACTGCATTATCCCACAGAATTGTTTCAACAGAAAGTGATTCTCTTCATCATAGGGTGATTGCCAGTCTGTGGTCAATAAAACAATCGAGACGTCTTTTGTTTTTGGCTTTTGCATTTACCCATCTTGCCCTGTCCTCTTTCAGGCTATTTTGAGAGTTGTTCAAGTTCTGACCATAGAGTTTCATAAAATATTATTGCCATTAAGGGGCTCCTGTGTTTTACAGGCAGTCTGTTGTCTTAATTAATTTGAAAAATTATTATAAAGCTTGTTTAAATATGTATAATATGTGTACTTTGCATCCTCCTTTACATTTTGTACTTCCCTCAAGTCTGCAGTGTGGTTATTGAAAAACGTTCTAAATTTAGTTTCGAGAAAGAAATATTATTTCTGTTAGGTAAAACAGATTGCAAATTCATTATTTTATAACTGTGTAACAGAGAAGCAAAAATATTGGTGAATTATTGTGTAATATTTTCAGTGCTGTCACAGCAGGTTTGAGGGGAGGCTGCTTATTTATAGCTAATAGAAGACTCAATCTGAGAGTTAGAAATGCACTGTTTTCTTCTATCCTGAAACAGGAAGTTGGATTTTTTGACAATATTCAAACAGGTTAGGGTAGTTTGAAGAATGTTAGTGTAGATTAAGAATTGTGCATCTTTGTCTATTTTGCTACAACTGGTCACTTCCCCAGTGAATAATTATCAAAAATTATTTCAAAACCTACAGAAAGAGTTACTAAGAATAGACAGTAAATTCTCGCTTTATGACCAACCCTTTATCACAGACAAATCACTAACACAACCACCTTTTTCCGGTCTCGATTTTTTGCCTATATAAATCCATGGGCATAATTGTCTTTATTGTTCATGATGTCAAATGAACGTACAATGTACATGTGAATACACAATACATGTATATTGTCATGAAATAAAAGAAGTTTCTTTATCAGCACTGATGTAAAAGCTATAATATTCAAAGATGCATAATTCTTAAATGTTTGTTTGCACCTATTGACCTTGCATCAAGAGTTTCCTTTAGTTTTGGATAAAGAACAATGTATCAAATGAAAATAAGTATATTTTCTATATTTAAATTGGAAAATGATGGTCATAGATTTGGGAAAAAGAATAACTACAGTTTCTTAGATAAACTTGTAACCAAAAAAGGCACTCGCTATTTATTTTGAAGACTTGCTTACATTTTCGCTAAAACTAAATGAAACTCTTAATCCCACTGTAAAAACTACAGATCATGAAAATAAACATTTCATCAAGCCCAGATGGGTTTTGGACCACTAAAACTTGGTGTGAGAATATACAGGTGGAGGTTACTATTTGATTGTTTCAGTGCACTAGCTGCTGGTATAAGAGGTGGTTGTTTTACTATAGCCTCAGATAGATTCAACATCCGAGTAAGGAAAACTCTGTTTACATCTCTAATGAAACAGGAAGTTGGATTTTTTGACAATATACAAACAGGTTTGAGGATATGATGATTTTTTTATGAACATAAGATTGTCTTTTTAGCTGTTTCTAGAGGTATTATCTTTTAAGCAAGTTATAAAATAATCACATTTGAATCTAGCACATGACATTCCTGTAAATGTGGATGATAACATGATAGTTTTTATGAAATGTGAGAAATACAAAGAAACAAGATATGTCAAAAGGAGTCATATCCTGGCCAAGTCCAATGCAACTGTGAAGATGGAGGGCTGAGGGTCCATGGGTTGTCTAGTTAATGGTGGGAAACCATTTTGACATAAAAGATGAATGTGACCTTGACCTTTTGCCCCTATTTCTTAAATCAATAGGGATCATCAAATGACACCTGTGAAGTTTGAGGTCCCATGTGTTGTCAAATTTTTAGTCAGAAACAATATAATTATACATACAAGGGCAATGTGACCTTGACCTTTGATCATTTTACTCATAACTCAATAGGGGCAAAATACTTGCCAATGCACAAGTGCAAGTTTGAGTGTTTTGAGTTAGAAACAAGTTTTGTTATATAAAAAGGATAACCAGATCCTTTGACCCCAAAAGGGCTTAAAAAAGTTAAATCTCCTTATTAAATGACCAAAATCTAATACAAGTTTGAAGTTCCTAGGCCTCACTTCTTAAAGTTAAATTTAATTGGACAAACAGTTTTGGCTACAGATAACCAATAGACAAAACTGACCAAAACCAAACATCTTGCAAAAGCAAAATTATACCCCAACGTCCTGCTTAGGGGACCATAAAAAGTAGGTTTTAAAGTGCCAATTATGCCGTCCCGGGGGCCACAAGGAGTAAACAGGTGAAAAAAAGATAAGTTTACAATTTGCCATAAATTTTTTCAGGCTTTTTGATTAACTTCGTTGTTTTTTGTTTTTTTTTGGGGTTTTTTAGGTCAAAACTACACAGTCTAGGTCATTATTTCGCCGACCTTTTTCCAGCTTTACTGGGGGGGAAAAGACCTCAGGTCCCTTTCCAGGGCAGGGAACCGGCACCTGAGTAAAACCCACCGAACGGTTTTCCGAAAAGCTAGCTGGATAGCTTCCCACATGAAAGAACCCAAATCCCTGTGGGGAAATTTAACCCCCAGAGGTGAGGGGAAAAATGGTTTAAAATAAAAGCCCTTTAAACCCACTCGGAAAAAGGGCGCCCCCTAAATTTTTTTTCCCTTCACATGAAAAAAAAATTTTTATACATGACCCAAAGGAAATTTCCCTGAAATACCCTTTGGGAAAATTCATTTGTTAAGTTAAATTTTTAAAAAATTACAAACGTCGGTGGTTCTACTCGGGCGCCCTTTTGTTCCCTAAAATAATGCCAGGGGGCACCTGGGGTTTCCCCCAAAGGTAAACTTAAACATCGCATTACCTTAATGTTTGGGTGACGAAAAACCAACTAAACAAAAAAAAAAATTAAAAAAGACTACATAGGTTTAACCATTATGAAAAAGTATTTTGAATGGACTTCTATGATGGAAAAATATCTTTAGAGTTTGATTTTGAAACCTAGTTGTGAAGAAAGGTAGTTTTGTTTGTTTTTGAAAATTCTCAAAAATCGGTTTTATTGAATCATCTGGTGGCATATTAGAAAAAAAATATGGTCGTGAATACCGAATCCAAGTTAGTCTTGAACTTACCGTCCCTTGGTTGAGAGGCAGACACCTTAATCACTGGCACTACTGCTCTTATCGACAAAACAGATTTGTTAACCTTACTTTGCTGGGGGAAGCGGCCAGTATAGAGCAAGCGCAATATATGTTTGCAGTCTGATCACCCCTGTTCTGTTGATATTTTGGGAATTTTGTAACTTTCATTTTAAATATGAATCTCTCCAAATGTATGTTCCAAAGTTTGAAAGGTGGAGGGGAATCTTGTTCACAAATGTAGCAGGTAAAATGTTTATATAAGTCTTATTTTAAATGATAAATAGTGGTTGAAATTCTATGTGTTTTTATTCCTCGTAGGTGATATAACATCAAGATTGACCTCAGATACTACAACAATGAGTGACACTTTAGGCCTCAATGTGAACATATTTCTACGTAGCCTGATCAAAGCAGCAGGTGTGCTCTTTTTTTTAAAATGTTCAAGTTGTCATGGCGACTACTATAGTTACTTTTATCGGCCTGCCCTTGTATCTAGCTGTGTCGAAGATTTATGGCGCTTATTTACAAGTAAGAAAAATTAAAATATAGGTATTGCATGTGTGTATATTGGGTGGAATGATGATATGAGTCTGAATGAAGGTTGTGTAATGTGTGTTTTCTATAAAGATATATTAAAGGGTAAAAGTTATAATGAACAAATCTTATATTTCCTTCCCATTCTCTTCATTTAAGAAGTAACATTGTGGAAGGGATCAATTCAGTATGCGTTTATAGTAATTCCAAAAATAGAAATTACATTGTCAAAGCATAACTGGTAAAGTATGTAAGTGTGAGGGACACCTGCACTGAATTACGATCCACTCAAAGTTTTTTGTTATGTTTTTTAAAAATGCGCATCTAGGGGTTATTGACTTTTAAAACTCGCAAATTTAAAACGTCAGTTTTTCCCTACAAAATTTACAAATTATATTGGAAAAAACAAATACAAAAAAAAATGTTAAAACACATATGACATTACAAATGTCAGAAAGAGTTCAGGAACAGCCTGGTAATGCGCAACAATGTTGCGAGGAAGGCTGTTCACTTGCGAACAGTGGAAGCTTTGCCAACGGAAGGAGAAATTAAACATATGCAACAAAGCTGCATAACCTACAAACGAAAAGAAAAGGGCCGCTTATTACTCGGGTTTTGTATGGTAAACATGGTTAGTAAATTTTTTCTAATTTGATTAATTTTAAAAATTGGGGGGGTTGGTGAGAAAAAAATATTAGAATTTAACTTTCGGGGATAGTTATTTTAACTCTCACTGACATCTAACAATATTTATATTTTACAGTTACAGTAAAACTTCCATGAGTCGAACTTCGATTAGTCGATTTTCTCGATGTGTCGAAGTAAAATGAAAGTCCCGATTATTTCCCTTATATATTCCTTATAAAAACCTATTTATGAGTCGAGATTTTATGTGTCGAATTTTTCGATGTGTCGAAGTTTTTTCGTGGTCCGTATGAATAATCTAGTACAAATTTACACAAATAAGTCGAAGTCCTTCGATTAATTTTGACACCTTTGATCTCCGAGACGTTTTTCACACCTTTTCTGGCCGCGAAGACGATTTTCGATTTACTTAGTGACAGGTGTTAATTACAACAGTCGTTGTGTTCACAACCCCCGTGTATGCGTTTTAAATGTTGAAAAAAATGCTTTAAAATCGTTACTATTTTTAATTGCCGTAGCGTAATTGAAAGTACATGTAAACAGAAGAAACTTCATCGGTGTAACTTCCGTGACCCCGGTGTCGCGTGATTAATTACCGCGAATATTACTATAAGCTGGTTCAGATTAGCCCTTTTCGTATTGTTAGCCTTTTGTAACTTCATTTTTACGTCCCAACAGGTAGTCAAAACCAATTTAGCAGCGAAAAAGTTACTTAACATGTCATATTTTCATTGTATGAAAAAAAAAATATTAGATTAATGAATGAAGAAAAACATGAAATAGGTTAATTTAGATCTTATAATTCTAGCCACGGGTGAAATTTTGTCATGAAATTCAGACCGATTCATGAGTCGAAGTCCGATGTGTCGAAGTTTTTACGCAGTCCCTCCAAACTTCGACTTACGGAAGTTCTACTGTATTTTTATCCCTCGTGACAAATATTTGTATATTTTACAGTAATTTGAGCTTTGTTGACAATATCTGTATATCTTACAGTTATTTGAGCCTAGCTGACAAAATGTGTTTATTTTACATTTTTAAACTTCACTGTTCAATATTTGTATATTTTAAGCTGTGTGAGCCCTCATTGGACAATATTTGTAAATTTTTACAGTTATTTTGCCTCATTGTCAATATTGTATATTTTACAGTTATTTTAGCCCTCCTTGTCAATATTTGTTTTATTTTACAGTTATTTTAGCCCCTGATTGACAATATTTGTATATTTTACAGTTATTTGAGCTGTCACTGACAGTATCTGTGTTGTATTATGGCGGACATCTCGTACTTAATGGGGATTTGACAGGAGGGACACTGATATCATTTATACTGTATCAGATACAGCTCGGGGATTGTGTTGATGTAAGTGATGTATTTTCTCTCGTATTTATACAACTGTCTGATGAATTGCCTGCTTAGGCTTCCATTTCATAAAATTGCCTGCTTGACAGTCTTTTAATTTCAGAACATTAATTTGCTGTTATTGATAGGGTCTTTCTTTATTGACTTATATCATAGATATTTTGTGAAGTGGTGCTTTACCTCTTACCCTTGTTTGGAAGTTGATGTTGATGTCAGGCTAAAAATAGATTTTTTTTTGGTCATAAGTTTGTCGATAAAAAAGTCATACTATTATGATTGCTGCTGTGTTGTTGTGGTTGTTGTCATGCATAAACTTTAATAAAGCTCAAACATTTTAAGTTATTGACATAAAACTTTTAATTATCCCCGGCCGAAAATTTTCGGCGGAGGATATAGAAATAGTCTCCGTCCATCCGTCCGTCCATCTGTCCGACATTCCGTCCTTCCATCCGTCCTTCCGTCCGACATTTTTGTCCGGAGCATATCTCTAAAAGTATTTCAGTTATCAACTTGAAACTTCATAGGTGGATAGACCTCATTGAGGAGGAGTGCAGTGCACAAGAATGATAACTCTACCTTGCATGATTTTTGAGTTATTGCCCTTTGTTATTTTTCAAAATTGATTTTTGTCCAGAGCATAACTCCAAAAGCCTATGAGATATTAACATGAAACTTCATAGGTGCATAGATCTTACTCAGGAGGTGTGCAGTGCACATGAATGATAACTCTACCTTTCATAATTTTTGAGTGATTGCCCTTTGTTATTTTTCATACCTAATTTTTCACCTGAGTGGAGCATAACTCAAAAAGTGTTTGAGATATCAACATGAAATTTCATAGGTGAATAGATCTTATTGAGGAGGAATGCTATATGTGGATAGACCTCATTGAGGAGGAGTGCAGTGCACAAGAATGATAACTCTACCTTGCATGATTTTTGAGTTATTGCCCTTTGTTATTTTTCAAAATTGATTTTTGTCCAGAGCATAACTCCAAAAGCCTATGAGATATTAACATGAAACTTCATAGGTGCATAGATCTCACTCAGGAGGTTTGCAGTGCACATGAATGATAACTCTACCTTTCAAAATTTTTGAGTTATTGCCCTTTGTTATTTTTCATACCTAATTTTTCACCTGAGTGGAGCATAACTCAAAAAGTGTTTGAGATATCAACATGAAATGTCATAGGTGGATAGATCTTATTGAGGAGGAATGTTGTGCGCAAGAATGGTAACTCTTCCCTATACAGATACAATTTTTGAGTTATTGCCCTTTGTTTTTTATGCTATTTTGTCCAGAGCTTATCTCAAAAAGTATTTGAGGTATCAACTTGAAACTTCAAAGGTGGATGGATCTCATTGAGGAGGAGTGCAGTGCTTAAGAATGATAACTCTACCCTGCATTATTTTTGAGTTATTGCCCTTTGTTATTTTTCAAAATTAATTTTTGTCCAGAGCATAACTAAAATAGCCTTTGAGATATCAAACTGAAACTTCATAGGTGCATAGATCTCACTCAGGAGGTGTGCACTGCACAAGAATGATAACTCTACCTTTTATAATTTTTGAGTTATTGCCCTTTGTTATTTTTCATACTTAATTTTTCAATTCAATTTTTTTCTCAAAAAGTATTTGAGGTATCAACCTGAAACTTCATAGGTGGCTAGATTTTACTGAGGAGGGATGCAGCACACAAGAATGATAACCTACCCTGCATTATTTTTTAGTTATTGCCCTTTGTTATTTTCATTCATCAATATTCACATAGGTTTCAAATCAGTAATCACTATAGCCATCAGTTTTCATTACCAAAAGACCTCTTAAAATAGAATTATTCTGTTCTACTACATATACATTCTTCCAATGAGCAAACACATTCGGCGGGGGATGGCCATGTTGACATGGCTCTTGTTCTAATTTAGAGAAATAGATGGTACTGTAGGGCGAACGTTTCAGTTTACACGCAACACACACTCTCTGGAAAGAAGGCACACACCTTACATGCTATATGAACGAACGTTAAATGCACCCTTTACAAACGAAATACACAAACGCACACAAAACAATATACGCTAAACGATAAATGCGCGCTAAAATGCAGACAAAATAAAAACTTTTCTAAATGTTTAATATAATATGTAATCATAGCAGTTTTTAACAACTTTAGCTACATTGTTTAGCGATATGATTGAATGATAGCTAGACATGTATTTTAAACGGATTTATGTTAGAGCTGAAATGCACTCAACCTGGCACAAAATTATTTTTTGTCACAGCCTCAACAAATGATTTAAAAAAAATCTATCATGGGCTTATATTTAAATTTAATTGGTTTGTTTTTATGCGCACTTCTGGAAAAAAATACTTTCAAACTTTAAAAAAAACTAGTTGTTTCTGAGGCATAATGTGCCTTTAAGTTTAATTTTTCAAATATTGGTAAATAGGATTAAAACTAATCTTCAGCGTAAAGCACATCAAAATCCAGCATTCTCCATGAAGTCACAAACTTTAATGTAAATATCAAATAATATTTGTATTAATATAATATTTCTGTTCTTCAAAAAGACACTGAACATCTTTTTCATCTTTAAGAAACTCGAAATTTACAAAATAGAAAACTATTTAAGACATTCTTTAACTTCTCAATAGTAACAGATGCAAAACACGATACAAAAACATTTAGACGAATGCAGACGCAGGCTAAACGCTTTGGTGATAACAAAAAAATGCTTTCAAACGCACAATAAATGAAAAGCGATACACGAAAAAGGATAAACGCTTGTAAATGATGCACGCTAGAAAGCGTTTTATGGAAATGCATGTTGCACGATATACACCTGTACGATAAACAAAAAACACTTTTTTTAGACAACCAAACGTTCACCCTACTGTAAAAAAGATGTTTTGCAGTCAATTGATGCCTTTTTGGGTCGATTGTACATCGACCCTAAGGTATAAACTACCCTCGTTCAGGCAAACAATCGCATTCCAAACAATCGCAACTCTCCCTTTCCATTTCACGAGATACGGTATTTTTGCACCGCACTATATTATATAACCGCACTATTTCTTATTGCGAACCGAATTTCGTTAACAAAAAAAAAATAGTTCCGTATGTTCCGGTAACAAGTTACCGTTAAACAAGTTAGAAAATTGATTCATGCATTGAATATAGAGGGGTTGTCATACATTTCGAATTATATATCACATTATCGAAAAAAAATTACAGTTCGGTATATTTGTACTGTGCGCAGAAATTTATATAAATGCGCGAGTGAATCACGTGGACTGACTCTTCAATGACGCCTTTTTTTATTTCAACAGCCAGATTTGAAACGCAGTTTCGACTTCGTTACCTGACACAGATAATCATATCAGATATTTTGAAGAAATTGTAAGTATCGGATACCCATACAGCGATTTATACAATTATACCTCGATTAAGCAAAAAAACTGTCCCTGAAATGAGCAAGGCGTGTGATTATTGAAGATTTGTTTCTGTGTTCATTTTCGAGAAACAAACAGCAGGGATAGATGTGATGCTTTTAAATCCAAATAACTTGTATATTTGACAATTGAAATAAAGATATCGTTGAGGCTACCGAAAAATTTTAATTATAGGAATTGTGACTTTGTAAAAACTATGATATCAAATGTATGTAACATTTAATTTCGAAGAGGTAAAGTGCCAACTCGGCCCTAAACCAACTCGGTCCGCAACAAAAAAAAGAAACCACTTTAGATTGTTTAGTTGATGAACACTTCAAGCGTTAGATCACATATACTAAAAAAATTGAAAAGGTCTGAATGTTTTTATTTCTTTGTTTAGATAAGATGTTTCTATTATTAATAAAAGAAAATAAATAAATGAACTAGCCTAGCCTAAACATTTATGAACTGTAAATTCTTCCCTCACACACTTTCATCAATAACAATTTCAATATCAATTAGAAATTGTCTATAGATTATAACATTGAAAACGTTTTAAACAATGAATGGTCTGAACACATGAAACAAAGATAATTCAACATAGAGCAACAAACTAGTTCCACTACGGGGAATGCCGTAACCCGGATATTGCTACCATATTACGCAGGATTTTATCCCATTTCACAACTAACTTCACTAAGAACGGGGAACAAAGGTAAATTCAGCCACGATATTAGTCATTTTGAATTGGTTTGATATAATTTTTTTAGACAAACGAATACTTCGATAATTTTTCTAGTCACTGTAATATTGAGAAATAATTTTTGAAAATGTAATGGAAATTATGTTAAAATTTGCTCTGTCAATTGTAAAAGACTTGGTCCCCCGGGCAAAATTGGAAAGTTTTTTGCAAAAATTTCCCTTAAAAGGAAAAAAGTTCCAAAAACAAAAAGAAATTGAAACAGTATTATCTTTTGATGTTTAAAGTTTACTCCAAACGTAAACAGGGTGACAGTGGTTTTTTAGAATAAATATACATGTCGTTATGGGGGTATTGGTTTGAGTTGCTGTGGGGTCATGAGGGAACGATATTTTTTAAAAATATCTTGAGTAAAAGTGAGAAGGGAATCCCGAGTATTTACCCAATTTTAAAATTTTTAAAATTTTTTTTGGTATACCCCCCCAATAAAACTTTTTTCTTTTATGTGAGGGAAAATGAGAGTTTGGAGGAGTTTCTGGAAAACTGCGAATAAAAATAGGCAGTGAGATTTTCCTTTTGCTCATGAAAGAACTCAGCCAACCCAAAACGGGGACGTTTTTGTGTGACCCCCTTCTCTTTTCTATCAAAAGTCAAAATTTTTTTAGAATTCCCTAAATAAATTTTAAAGGCGGGTTTTGGCCTAAGATTTTCAAATTTTCTGGATTGAGCAAAGGAGCTAAAATTTCTTTTAAAAACCCACTTCTTTACATGTATGTTAAAAACCCCCTTTTAAAGTAATTTTTTTGGGTTTTTTTGGGGCGGGAAAAAAATTTGCTGTATTAGAAAGTGTTATGGCGGTTACTATAGTTTTTCAATGAATTGGTTTTTTGTAGGATTAATACAGGGAGCAAAAAGCAATAAAAAATTATGATACAGGGGAAAATGTTATTAGGCAAACCGGGATCCCCTTTAAAGGGATTGGCCCCGGGCCAAATAATTTAATAAGTTTTGCCGATATCTTTCTTTAAAGGAAATTTTCCCGTTTTTAAAAATTTAAATTTCATCTGATATGTTTTTCTTTTTTTGAAAATGGGGTTTCCTGAGAAAGTTAATTTTTAAATTTTCCTTGTTGATGGTTTTTCCAAATACCCCCCCCTCCTTTACAAAATTCAGGGTTACTTGGGGGCCCTTTTCCCCATTTTAAAAAAAACTTCTTTCATTTATTTTATTAAATTGATTTTTTATCTAAATTGGAATAAAACCTTTTATTTGTCTGTTTGAAAAAAAAAATGTTAACAAGAATTGAATAGGTTTTAATAAATACCCAAAACACTTCCAAATTATCAAATAAAAAATTTGGGTATCAATAACGATAAAAAAAAAATATACAAAATATCGGGTTTCATTTTAAATTTTCATTTGTTTTTTTTGAACAAATTTAAATTGGAATGTGCAATATTTTCATTTTAAAAATTTTCCGGTACATTTCTTGTATCTTTTTTGGCCGGTATCTTTTTGTGCCTTTCACACTTTTTGTCTGAAATTTGGATAAGGCATACTTGGATTATGAAAGAAAAAAATGCTTGATTCCATCTTTTATTAATATCTTTGTTAATATAATCATTTTCAACGATTTCTTCCGTATCACAATTAATATTTTTTGTGAGCAGCCAATCGTTTAGGGGTAGTTAAATCAATTTTACAAATACCTGTTATTAAGGCCCCCACAGTTACACGTTTAAACGGGTTCGTTTTCGATTTCAATCGTAAACGTTTTTTACGACCAATTTTTTACTGTTTATCGAAATGACCAGATATTTGTCTTACTACGATAGCGCTTAATCATTTGGGCTTGTAATCATTGAATTCTATCAAATGTAATTGGGTTTTTTGAACGTTAAAATACGGGAAAAAATAGGTATTTAAACAACCCTCCACAAGCACCATGCAATAATCTGCTTGTGACACAATACGATTTTGACAAGTTGTTTTTCCAAAATAGGTATTTAAACCTCCACACAGCACCATTTCAATAATTGCTCGTACAACAATACCGTTTTTGGACAAAAGTTGATTTTCCAA
>NW_026860271.1:0-36544 GCF_026571515.1 Ruditapes philippinarum
CAAAACACGTAAAAACCACCGCCGAGTTTGACAAAGATCCCAAATGTCGTGCCCTTGCTTATTGATTAGTTTGATGGTAAAATGTTAAAACAATAAGTTTTATCAGGTGTCTGAGACATATTTGCGTCGAGGTTATCACTCTGACCAGCAATACTTCTGAAAAATAATTAATAAGATGAAATAATATGAAAAATGTTAACAACACAATTGTAGATAAAGCGAAAATATATTTCATTAAATATGAAAAATCAACAATGAAATATCCATTGAGGACCCTTCCATTATAGGATTGGTCAATCCTGATTTTATTATCTGAAATAACGTTTATAATTATCTTTTAAATGCAAATAATTCAATGGACTATCTAGGATGCAACCAACGTTTTCTGAAACAAGCTACATTCTGATTGGCCAGATAAAAAATCTAACTGTAACATATTTCAATGAAGGATTTGTAGTCTTTTTTATTTTTAAGTTCTTATTATTTGAACCACCTGCGTTCTTAAAAAAATATTTAATGTATTATTACTCATTTGGCTTTGTTTATCTGTTTGGTTGTTACGTCGATTATATCACAATTTTACGTAATCATATTTCGGTGGTCGTTGATCCTTACCAGCTTTTCTAGATAATAAACCAGTAATAGTTATTTCCCCACAAATGGCAGACTACAAATCCCACATGATTTCTGAATCAGCAGCGAGAGACAAATGACTATTAGTCTCAGTGTCTGAGATCAATTATTATAAAGATTATATAAAATTTCAATTGCAAATCATATTGAGTATGTGATACATCGAAGTTGATGACGTTGATTATTTAGTAAGGTCAATGCTATTTGGCTTTTAAAGTTCTGTAAAATGTTGTAACATGTCACACTTTGTCATGAAATTGCTATTACTTAAGCTCTATTACATCATTCTTCAGTTTAAGCTTGTTGTCATTGCTGTAATCTGCTTTTTATTGTCATTATTTTCTTTTTTAGAAATTGTCATTAATTTAACTTTAACGTTATATATAACTTAAAGTCTTAAACGTTTAATTTTTACTGATTAAGGCAAATGAGTTTTAACACATTTATTCCTAAATTTCTTACAGGAAGGAATATTACGACAAAAAAGCATGGTAAAAACAGAGTTCAATGGACGCTTCACTAATTAAGGGTATTTAAAAACACAATAATTCGTATTTTTCAACAATGATTCAAAACAATGCGCAGGGAATAATTAAATTTTGACATGAACTAATGAAATATAAAACCCATCTGCAGTGATATGCTTATCATGTGCTGCTAATTATTTCAGTCTTTTATTCATGACAAAGTAATTTTCGATGAATTACATTGAACAATAATTAATAAGGAATCGAGAGAGTTTCAGATTTAGTGCAAAGGAGACAAATCGGGTATTTTTTAATTGGCTGAGTACATAAATGCTTATATTCAGGCTTCTTCATTTTAAAATATTTTTTGAAATTTTTTTTTCTTTAACAAGATAGTACACCAACTCGAGACTTGAAAATAAAATTATAATTTTAGTAATTTCGTTTTTTTAATTTATTCAAGTTATTGTATTGTAGAACATGGCAATAATTCTTATATCAGGGAAAGAACACTCATGAGCGTTTTAAAGCTTTCTGCCAAAAAGAAAGAGCGGAGAAAGGATTTTTCCCTGCCCCTCTTACTCCTCTTAACTAGGTGAAGAAGGAGAAATAACATTAGTAGGGACAAGACATGATTTTATATCGGCGTACATTTTATGTATAACTTAAAATATATTTTCCAATTTACACATGCATGTTCCAAACTTTTGCTCAAAAGCCCTGACGAAAAAGTCAATAATGATACCAAAAAAATGTTTCTTCTGTAACGTTCTTTTCTTTCTTTATCAATAATTTAGTATCAGCACCCGTATCATTGGTTATTTAATTATCGGTAATTAACACCTGTGCTAAATCTACCAATCACCAAACTATTGCTGTAGTTTTTGCTACTAAGTAAACAGTAGCCTGTATTTCACTAGAATGGTTTTTTTATTGGGATAAGGAATTGCTACAAATAATATTAATTAAATTAAGTTATTAACATATAATATATGACATATTAATTGCATACATACCATGGCCTGCGGCCAAAACACACACGTCATATTTTTATTTTTAACATTACTTATTGTTTTGCAATAAACCTGTGACTCTTTTCAGTAAGTTTTCGTAATTTCATACGATTTACTTATTGACTTTCATGATAGAAAAGTTTTCGATAGTAGTTTTCATGAAATTACAGTATAATAACATGGCCAAAACTTTACTTTTTTATGTTTTATCTTTTGACCGGGACATGCATATAACCTCAATCTAGTTTTATACAAATGTACGAGTCTTTACTGAATATTTTATGTTTTGATAACATTATTTTTCTAAAACGCCCAAACTACAAGTGTGGGATAGTAGCTCTTTTAATCTCACACTCGCAACTTTTAATTTATTTTCCTAATCTATGCCAGTGCTTGGACAGACCTTCATGCCATTAACAGATTTTATAACTGCAGAAGGATTACGACTTAAACAATGACACTTGCATATTCTATTCGTTAAGAAGCAAGCACAACAAGCGGACCTAAATGACACTGAGTAAAAAAAAGTTGGAATCTTAAGCTGCTATATATTTATAAGAGAAGCGTTTGTGCATTCACCATTATACATGCCTATCTCAAAATTAATAAATACTCAATTTTAGGAGACATTTTCGTTTCAGGACTTCACAGAATTACATAAAGAATATAGCCAGAGAATTTACAATGTTTGTGTATTGTTAATATTAGTTTTATACATACATATAATTTTTTTATAGATACGCTATTCATTAATTAAGGAGGGAGCGACATTACGGTAACGTGTAATATACAGGACTATATACATCGACCTGATCAACATAGCAAAACAACTTTACAAATCAGGTGTGGGTCAAGATCATTGAAAGAGAAAGCTTTAAACAGGGGACAGCCGTTTAAATCGATTTTTTTTTAATTCCATCAGAAGATCAATCCTCAAACAGTTAACATGTACTTTGGAAATGATTTTAATGTAAGAGGAAAAAGACTATAATATTCAGGACACTATGAAAAAGATTAATTAAGCCCCGGTCACATATTCACGGATAATGCCACGGAAGAGCCTACGGTCTAATTGTTCACGGATTACTACGGCAATGTGAATTCCGTAGTCCGCTACGGTTCCAGGACGGACACACAACGGTATGAGTACGGAGTTCGACGGATTTACCACCAAAACCCCCGAGAGACACGGATTGTTACGGACCGACACGGTTTGATACGGAGCGACACGAATCAGGACGGACACACTACGGATACACTACGATCTAGGCCTACGTGTATAAGCACGCAGGTTAGTACGAATAAGTACGGTCTGATACCGGAGAAGAACGAATTGATACGATGAAGAACGAATTGCCACGGATCTAGACGACCTATTAATTATATCCGTCCATAATATCTTGCATGCTCAAAAGTCT
This sequence comes from Ruditapes philippinarum, assembly GCF_026571515.1. NCBI lineage: Eukaryota > Metazoa > Mollusca > Bivalvia > Venerida > Veneridae > Ruditapes > Ruditapes philippinarum. The sequence continues at coordinate 3,532 of NW_026860271.1, forward strand.
CACAAGAAAAGAAACACTTAGAAAAAACGAATTGCAGAGTTCAATGATTTCGCGGAAGGATTCGGCTCATCGCGTCCGACCCCCCGAGAACATATCAGCGTCCGATTATAGTGAATTTCTTGAAAGACGCCGGATTCCTCAACAAGTTCGGCCATGTGAGACTCATACTAAACATGAAAGGGTCTTCGTAAAAGCCCATCTTCTAGTCAACTATCCCCTCTGTCTTCTCTTACCTGATTAGATATGGAGTAGTAACCATTAATGAAAAATGTTGATCAATACTGCTTCTCTTTTGATTTTAAAATGTGCTGTTCATTTACAATTACATTAATATTAATTATCGTGAATATTTATGTTTTAAGAATATGTAAAATGCTTGTTAATTAATCTTAGTATCACTCAAGGGCCAGCGTCCGGGGGTTATGAGACACTTCGTTTTATGTACATATTTACTCCAATTTCACAATTCAATGTTTTGTAAAATATGTAACATTAAAATGTCATAATATTACTTATGCATTGCTGTACGATATTAACATATTTTTTTACCTCTATGTATGTCATCAAGCAGCTCGACCACTGCCTCCGTATTCTGAGCCATATCATTTATTGAATGTTCACACAAATATCTGTTTTAACAAGAAAGAAAAAATGCATGATACTTAATTTATCCGCTTACTAAACAGTGTGGACCGCTACCATTCCGATTACCGTTTGTGATGCAACGCAATAAACCTTTAAAAGACCGTGCTAATCCTTGCCTCTCCGTAGTACAGGCGTATTACGATCGTGGGCTTTCCGTGATAATGCCGTTTTAATCCGTATTAAAACCGCTAGCTTATACGTAGGGTAACCGTACAAATACGTAGTTCTCCGCTACCAAACCGTGGACAAGTGGGGCCTACGAATCAGTACGGACAAGAACGGTTTCGCTACGGACCAGTACGTTTCAGTACGGTTTAATACGGACTAATAGGGATACGCTACGGTTGAGGGGATACGGTTTTTTCCGTAAGCAAATGTTTGTGCATGCTTCAAAAGTTGTTCAAGGATCGCTACGGATATACAAGCCGACTACTACGATTGATCACGAGTTACAATACGGAGAGCTACTGACCAGTACGGGTAACTACGGACGATGCCGGAATTAATCCGTGGCTCTTCCGTAGGCGTTTTCCGTGAATATGTGACCGGGGTATAACGCCCAGGGTTCTCCTAAAAAAAAACATGACAAAATTGAAACATGAAGTGTTTTAGAAAAACTATGCAATATATTATTAAGTAAAAAAAATATGCTGTCAGTTATCTATAATATTCTTTCAATAATATATACATTATAAAATATAGTATTCTGTATATTGTATGTGCCGTGTGGAGTCTATAAAAAGTCGCCCCGTACATTCAATCAGAGATGTTATATTTCCGATCCTGAAAGATCGTTCAGCACGACATGATTGTTGTGCTTGAGTTAATTTAGTTCTTTCTATTCGGCTATTTTCTTGTTAGGTGGTTCCAGTATTCTACACTTGAATACTGTTGAATCACCCTTAGGTCATGTTGCCTGCTTTTTAAATTTGTCTTTTGACGTCTTCTCTGTGATATGCAGGCTTCATAACCTCTGATCCCCTATCAAAATTTTATTTTGTTCCGCTATTGTCTAGTCTTTCAAAAGCAACAGAAAATTCTATATAGAAACAAGAAACGTTTTACAGCAAGAATAATGTGTAATTAAATTTTTTCCCAAAGACATTTAAATGTTCAATTTTCTCTTTAAAGAACATTATACAATCAAAGATATTAACATTAATTTTTTATCATATAAAATATATGGTATTTCATAATTCAAAACTTGAGTTAACAATTAATTTTACATATCATTCCTGTGTTTTATTATTTTGTTTGAAAATAGACAGTGTAATACAGTATAAATACATAAAACAATAGTGTTGAGTACTTTGATAATATCTTTATTTCAAAAAGTTATTGGGTTTTGTAACTATACAATATCATTCAGTATCATACACCATTCTTGTTTACCCCAATGACTTCTTTATGGACATATGCATTTCATTCAAAGAAATAATTACAAATTCCGAGAAAAGGCTGGTACTTGAAATTCGCAAAAAAAAACTTTGAGGTTTGGTGGTGAATGCGTATGCACGACTCACAGTCCGATATTTTTGATGTTTGGATTAAATCATTTAAATATAAAGAAAACCTGCAAAACTCTGTTTTACGTGTTTTTTTTTTCACAATTCTATCACATAACAATTACAATTTATACTTAAAATTATGCAATAATCTATCTGAGATCCCCCGCTTTATACGGATTCGAAAAAATGAACAAATCTATGGTTGCAATAAGCATCCAACATACTTCCCCAAAAGGTGGAACTAACCGATATATGACAATTTGTCCATGCATCAAACTACCGTATGTACGTAATTATTCACATAACTCATTTACTGGTCGTCCCTGACGCCCAGTGAAAAATGTGATGTTTTGAAGTTGATTAGTGTCCACATTTGATTGGATATTCTTAAAAAATATTGTCTTAAGCATTGTTGATAAATGGCTAAGTTATATAGTATAAATGTGTATGATGAATTATATTTTGTTAAAGAACAATTCATCATCTGCTTTATAAAACATTTTACCATCTGCTATATAAATATATGTTATATCGGATCATGTATCTCACACCTGCCAATAATTGTTTCGAGGTTTGTTATTATGTCTGATACTAAATACTATCAGCAGAAATATTAATCATGTAACGAACCTTCAATTATAGACCAATTGACCTTAATATGTGGCAGCTCTTGAATAAATGTACTAAAATCGTTTATTTAACTCGTTTTTAATCGTGACCTTTGACCGGGTCACCTATATCGGACATTGGCACTTCCGGCTTGGCGACATCGGGCCTAAAACTTCACGACAAATCTCTTATGTATGTTTATAATTCTTGCTTCAAGGAGGAAAACTGGAAATTATTTTCTGCTAACAGTCCACTTACATTACAAGTGGCGCAACATTCTGTGCGTTTTATTAAAATAACCTTTATTACAAAAAAATAAATAATGTGCAAACTTGCGATAACGACTTTTCACCAGGATTTAGACCCACACACTGAACTTTTTCTTCAATGAACGTACAAGGAATTTTGTGTTTTTCTTAACGTCTGCACATCAAAAACACTTTAACCTTTTGGTATTGATATTCTGTGAGAAATCTTCATTGTTAAGTGTATACTTAAAGCCATTTAAAATAATTGATAACTTGTTTGACGTACTAGACAAAGCAACATATGCCAAGGACAGGTATTCGCATACCAAAGATGTATACATGTATGATGCAAGGTACAGTAACTTCCTATTGAATGCATTATTTAATAATGTTTAAGAATCAAATAAAAAAACAGTTGAATACTTGTCATTGTGTGGAAAATTTGCTTGTTATTTCAAGTTTCAAAGTAAGTAAAACAGGGTTTTATTTCATTATGATTTAAGGTATGACCCATCTAATGCATAACCTCCGCTTTAAAGAGTTTACAGCCCCTGTTTTGAGTAACTTTTAGGGATATTCTAAATAAGGCCCTCCAAATAGAAACATGATCAAAGATATACTTAAAATTGGTGGGTTAGCGTATTATTTATTGAATATTTCAAACAATTTGCGTAGAAACAATAATTGTATGGGTCATTTGTTAGCTGAATGCGAATGCTATTATTTGTTTCTTAAAATGTTCTTCAGGAAAACATTTTTTCACAATGATTATATAATAGAATATTTAGAGTTTCTCATTTCTGAAAAAGAGCCCTTCTAATAGACAAGTTTTACTCAAGACAAATCTCCATAACTCGTAAACCATACGGTAAAATTTGTTTAAATTTTGCATTCCTTTGTCTTGTCTTTTAAGGTATATAACTGACCTATGTTGTCAATATTATAATTCCTTATAGTTACCATTAGGGGGCTCATACCTTAATTGTTTGCAATCTAGATAATACCTAATTTCTTGAGACTAGTTATTATACGTAACACAACCGTTTTAGAAGGACTATTTCACATATATTTCATTATTTGAATTTCTGTTTTTATGGCTCTTTACGAAACATGGTGAAAAAAGGGAATTTATTTTTCTAACAACTATTTACTAAACTTTATTGCAGTGACTGCTCTGAATTAGTGTTTCATTGATCGGATTTGAGATCAAGCAATTAGTTAATTTGATCATTTTTAAATTCTTAGAAATGACATTATACTATGAAGAGCAGGCATAGTGAAAATAACATTTATTTATTTCACTTCATATAAATAAAATATGTATTACTTACCTTTGCAACTTTTGCAACTCCGTAAAAAATGGTTTTTAAAGGCCGTACATATATTTCGACAAGACGTCATTTGCGTTATACAAACATAGCTATTTTGCAATGTAGTGTTGAAAATTATCTTAAAAGCTTTAATTTACATTTTACATATTAAGCAAAAATTGACGTATGCATTTGTTTGAATGCCTTTTGCACCACAAAATAATTAGTTTACCTTACAGCAGTTTTAGTAATCAATCAGATTAACAGAATCACCTAAAATGAACTCTGAAGATGAAAATGTTGTGATAATGAATTTAAATTCAAATGACATCTAATTAATAAAAATATGTCGGTAACTTCAACTTTTAAGTACACGGTAGCTATAGAGTCATTTGTTAAAAACCAGCATTCTTCGATGCTAAGTTTGTTTAAAATTTAAAGATTCAAGTATAAACACTTTACTTTATGTTTCTCTGGAAAGACATAAACATCATAGTTTTTTTAATCGTTAATCTAATTTACAACTTGTTTTAATTAGACCAGTCTTACAATCAGTCATACAATCTTACAATTGATAATAAAGTAATCTATAGTGACATTTGGCGTCCTTAGCTTTTTTATTTATTATTGATTATGATGATGAGAGTTGTTAGATAATGCATTATTTGAAATGCTGGCTTTATATGCAGGAAAACTAAAAACGAAGCAAAAAGAGGTCAACAAATAACACAGCATACTTGCTTTTAGATAAACAGCTCAGCTTAATATAAGATGAAAGAAGCGTTTTTTCTCAGTTAGACAAATGTATATCGTGAGTGGTTATCGCTTTCTTAAATTCATGTCTTATCGGTTTTTCTTATAAGATGCTAGTTAATCAACCTTACTAGTCATGGTTAATGGAAACTTGACACTTTTCTTGACTTGAACGCATGATTTATATAATTGAGCGATTGACCATTCGGTAACTGAATGACGTCAGGCAAATAGCATATAAATAATGCTTAGAGATGAAGAAATGTTTATTTACATTTTCAAAAACCCAGCGTTGAGCCAAAATAGCGTGTTATGAAATGAGCTGATTAAAATTACAAGCATAAACTTTACATACAATCAGAGTTACCTATATAGTACTGCGGTGCCATTATACCAAAAAATACATATTGATATTGTTCAGATTGGAGGTCATATTTGTTTATTAACGGATTATTTATTAAATATAATCTCAAAACTAAGTAATGACAGTCTTTGGATGTATGTAAGTCACCACTCCATACTTGGAAAATGATATAAAAATCACTGATGTAACGTGATGTTCGCAATTAATCTGTTACCGAAATTTTGGAAATCCTGTTATCTGCTTTCCAGTCAAAGTTTGGTTCTATTCCCAAATGTGCTTTATAGAAGTAAGCAGGAAACCGGAAAAGAGACTATATAGCGTCTTTTTTTTATATTCCATCAACAACTGGTTTGTTTGATACACTGAAAAGGGAGTGCAATGGTCTAAATTTATAACAAGCATTAGTCAGATATTTGCATAACATCTGATAATTTAACAAACAAACAAATCATAGTTACGAAATACACACTGTCGGGTTCGTTCGTGAAACGGTGCAGATTTTCCGTGATACGATGCTTCCATCCAAGATTGAGGAATGTAAACAACAAAAAGGTACGTGTCATTTATTTTCTATGTATTTAGACAAATCCATTTTATATTGTAAAAGAACAATATTTGCATGTATCGTAAAAATAAATTCACTATAAGATCGACAAGTTCAAAATGTATGCTACATATGATATATATAATATAGAAAAAAATACATGAAATTTGAACCGAGAAAAGTGGTAAATGTTTTAGTCAATTTCCGTACAAGAGGTACTTGTATTAAAGTGAATACTCTTATTTATTACAGTAAATGTATAAAATCATCTGTGCAATTTCAACATTTAATCTGTCAATTCGTAATGTCAAAATTTGTCTACTTTCTGTTTCGTCTCGACAACGGTGTAACGGCGCGGATTTCCGTAACTGTTGCTAGGTGTCTGCGCCGTTGTCAAGACGAAATAGAAAGTACACAAATTTCGACATGATTTGGATGGAAGCACCGTATCACGGAAAATCTGCACCGTTTCACGTACCCGACAGTGATACGTGATGTAACTATGATCTGTTTTGAAACTAGTCTAATATTTATTTCAACCATACTTTTATTTAAGTTAGAAATGTTGATTTGAAATATTAACGTTATATTTTGTTCAAAATAGCAAACATGTTTCAGGATTGGTTTGGGGAATAATTTTCATAGAAGAAGGTACTGCACGCATCTTTGTTTCATCACTTCTCAAGAGCAAGAAAATGACAAATGCTCGCTAGAACTACATACAAGTGATTATTTTCTTTTTATTTAATTTTATATACAAGTATATCATCTCATTTGTATGACCTCTGGAGCCTGTGATTCTAGTTTTAAAATTAATTGAGTTGATTAATTTTAAGTTTCTTCTTTCATTCATCTTTACAATGCTGCGTGTAAATATTTATTAAGGGAATTACTTGAATGTGAGTTTATGGTATTATTATATTATATTGTTATATATAACCCAAGTATAAATTGTCTGCACAGACAATTTAATTGATTGTATCAAATAAATATAGATATTGAGTAAAGTTAACACATAACCCTAAAATATGGTAAACAAGATCAACAAGGAAAGATGGCGTTTAACGAACGCAACCCCCACACGACCCAGCAACACGAACTAGTGGCAAGGAGTTAAGGCGGACCCAAACAAAAACAGGACAGGGCACAAGTCAGCATGGACAGTTTAATCACTAAATTATAAATACATTGTAACTGATTCGGAATTAAAAGAAAACAAATAAACGATTGAAAATTAGACCCACAAAGTCAAAGGGCACAGGGAAGAGGATAGGAGACCGGGGAAGAGGGGGGTTATAAAAGGAAATAGAAACTAGGGGTGAAGGGTAAAGATACTTACCGTAGACGAGAAAACAACAAGGGACACAAGCAAAAGTGTCACCAAAATAGTATGAAACAACATAGACATACATCTAAGGAACACAGAGGGGCGCCGCCTTGGAAAGGTCAGCAGCATAATAATGACTGCTGGGGAGTTTAAACCGGTTAATGGTGCACCAAACCTCACTCTTAGCCCCGCCATGTTCCTATAAACAAGACAGTGTAAATAAACTGATTCCACGCCAAATGAAATTCTAACAGTTGTTACGATTACAAAAGGTTTAATAAGTAAAACACCAAAATGATCATGTAGAAACATATAAAAAAAGTAAACCTAATGACCATAACAAAAGTACTGAATGTCCTAAAGGAAGACAGAGCAACAAGAAAATCACCTACAAGGGTCCGACGAAGCAAGACAGAAGACGAACATTAAGACAATTCAGTCCCAAAGTGCTTTAAGAACTATCCATCATAGAGTCTCCCACTTGGTCCGTCAGATGTAATCAAAAATGGAAATCGTAGTGTCCAACTGTAAAAGGGTTGAACACTAAACATGCAGTTTGTCTTAAAATAGTTGGGTCATAACCTCTTTTAATAAAACGTTTAATGATTTTAGTAAAAACAGCAGAAAAATTACCATGGCCAAAAATCTTACGAAGTTTGTAAATCACATCACCATAAAAACCAGGCTGGCTAATCCCGTGTCGCAGAAGAGTTGTTAAATCACTATTGAATTTAGAAATTAAATCATAGTTACGATTGTAAAATAAAATAAAATATTTTCGTAATTTATGATAGCGGTAGCCCTATTTTAGAAGCTTGCTGGTAATAAAAAATATTCCGCTCGTTGAAATCCATTACGTTCGAATCTAATAAACTGAGAAACATATACCCCGTAAGATGTTGCATGGGGTACGTCTCCATTTTATTGTGTGTAATTAACTATACAAAAGTCAAAGTCATCTCTTTTATCATATATTTTCGTGTGAATATAGTTGTTGTTGATAGTTATATGAAGATCCAAAATGATGTACTAAAAAACTAAGACTAAACTTATTCTTAATGAATAAAGAGTACTGAAAATTGTTAAGATGTGTATTTACTGGTTGTTCCCTGAATTAAGTCTCATAATTGAAAACATCGCCGTTATAAATGCTTAGTAGATCGCTTTCTCAGATAATCCTTGCTTGGTTTTAGAATGCCAGATAAATAAGTGTCCGTGATAAAAAAAATAGGAATTCGCAATTCTTAACTTCAGACTTACTCAATGTGGTTAAAACAAACTATGAAGTTGTGATTTATCATTTTTCATAACTTTACATACCTAACACAATGAAGACTTACATCCTGTATGCGGTGGAATTGTTATTGTTTACAGTGTTTATCATTTTTAAAGTTTTCATTATTGCAAAACATAGGCCACGAAACTTCATTTACACTGTTTGTTTCTTTGTGTGCATTTTTGCACCGATTTCAACACAGTGCTATATCTTGACGATAGGTCTATCTAACCGGCTTTCATGTATCAAAGTTACCTATTTCTTCAGAGGTTGCAAACAAGCGTTTGCTAGTCCCAAATGATTTTTAGATCAGTGATAAAAAACACAACAAATAACCACTCAATGTCCGAGATCAATTGTCCCAGAAAAAATAACCCCTTGTAAAAGGATCGAAAAAGCGACCAATGGATTACAAAACCGACACTTTCCCTATTGAGCTCAGCATACAATTCTACACCGTACCGTTAGATTTTAATTTCTTATCTAATCGAAAGCACAATCACTTAGGTAATATTGTTTCGTTTTTCGTGAAATATGGAATATCTTTTTACGAAACATGATAAAATACGAAACATGATAAAATGCCACATATTTTCACGAGCCGGGACGACTTAAACAAAATTCTACTGCAGACGTTTAAATATTTAACTTGTTTGTATGTAAGAACAAAGTCTTTTGAGTCCAACAGTGAACAGTATGTATTGTGTAGAAAGAAAGCAGAATCAGAATATTTGAAGAATTCATTTTTGATTTTAAACAAAAGTGTTAAAGTTACTTCTGTTGTGTATAAGAGATACTATTGTGTTTGAAAAGATAAATGCATCAGTGTATTATTTCACATGATTAGTTATAGTGCGTATATTGAGCAAAATTATGGCTGCAGCTGTATGTCTGTCCCGTCCCGTCATGGTGCTCCAAAAGTACTTTTGTTAGAGTAAAAAAAACTTAACAGGAATGTTGATAAGCATGTATAGTTGTGGATATGGAGTTTCAAATTTGGGTTAATTTAAGACTTTAAGAGTTACTGCTCCTAACATATAATCAGAAATAATTGAAATGGAAATTTGTTTGTGTTTATCAGTATCTTTGATTTTAATATTTTGAAATATTTGTTGTATCATTTTATCTTGACTATTTGAGAAAAGCTGATTTGTCAGTTAAACTTGGCTACTTGAAAAATAGATAGAGCTGTGACATTCAATGATCACATCCGTACATGTATGCTTGTTTTGTTTAGAATTGAGGCAATATGATTTTACTGCTCTCCATTAGCAGCTCGTTTAGCTGTATATATTATACGTGTATAGGTAAAAAAGCGAAGTTCCATAACTCTGACAAACAAATTCATTCAATATTGCCAATTTTCTTCTCTTGCCTTTTATCTTCTTTATTTTCTTCTCCTTTTTTTTTTTTTTTTTTTTTTTGTTAGTCGGTACTTGATTATTGTGACAGCTCCAGTTTTTGTATCTCTCATTCTTATAATTCTATGTTTATTACTACCCTTATGGTGTTTACAACATTGGCACTTAAATATTGAAGACAGTCTGTCAAGGTTTTATTGTCCCCTGTAAAGTGAATCCATATTAAACTTAAAAGCTATTTGCATTAATCTATCTTGATAAGTTTTGATTCATGAAACTGTGTCAATGTTAGAAAGCTAAAGACTAAACACTAAATTCGACATTTTTCAATTCAACGTGACTATTTGAGAACGTTACACGCAGATTTTCTTCCGATTCAGGTATGTTTTTTTTACTAATAACTTAAATGTTACTCAATCAATTTTGATCAGGTTAGGGACAGAGTACGGATAATTATATCTGATATCAACGGTAAATAAAATTCTGAAAAACCCTGTAAACATTCGAGTACATTTTTTCTTTTCATAGCCCGGACCGAGGGGAACAACACGTACTCATTTGTAACAACAAGCGACTTCGTAGAAAAAAATGCTAATATCTTATAGATTCACTAAGTCCAATGTATCTTGTGATCATAGAGATCTGTTTAAATGGTACGGAACACACTGTTATTTTAAGGACACGGTACACACAATTTTTTATCATTTTGAAACAAATCTGAAAAGAAAAATGAAAATGTGCTATTACTTATAATGTGAGTGTTTTTATTTTTGTGTTTTTTTTTTTCAATTCATGTATTTTATTTATTTATACGAGAACGCTTTGGTCTTTTTTTCTCGCTGTTTTTTTATAATTTACTCTTGCTGATGTTTTACATTTATGCAGTACTGTTTTAGCATTAGTTCATACAGTTAAAATGCTACGGAACACGTGCTTTTAAAAATATTAAGAACACATATACTTTGGGGATTGTTACAGAGCATATTCTAAGTAATAAAACTGGAACCTCGCCATATAACTTCGACAGTTTTGGTAACCAACATTGACATTCAAAGTTGTTGATGTTTTAAAAGCTTGATGTCGTTAAACAATATTTCGATACCACGGTTAATAAAGTTGCTGTTGCTTAAATATTTAATGTTTTTACTAGTTTTACTAGTGCCCCTTTGGGTATCAATAGTGGCACTAACAATTGATGTTTAAAAAAACTTCATGTCGTTAAACAATATTTCGATATCACGGTAATATTTAATTAAAATTAAGTTGCCGTTCCTTTAAATCTTAAATGTTTTTCTAGTTTTTCTAGTGCCCATATGGGTATTCATAATGTCACCCAGAGTTTCAAAAGACCAATATCTGATTAGCACACACGTGGAAATAATTACAAAACTATAAATATTAAAAATGAAGTAATAAATACTTATAAATAAGTTATTACTGTTATAATGTAATTGAAAAATAATATATATTATCAATAAGTAATAAATCATACTCCCAGGCTTCCGTACTTTACTTTTAATTGTTGTTACTTAATTGTTATACACATTCACATATCATATGACCAAAGTCAATAAATGATTCTTCATAAAAGCATATCGACAACAATATATACCAATCTTGATTAAATTGATTATGTTTCAAAATTTGTTGTCATAATGTTGAGAAGAGTCCGATCATAAATTCTATCAAACAGACAAACTTTGGTAAATTTTCACATTTTTACCAGTTAACTGTTTTTCATAAAGTAAGCATACAGGCTACCAAACATCTATATTGACACACAGCCTTAAAACTTATTATATTTCCCTTAAATCCTTTTGTTTGCAGAATGCTCTCATATTAGTCACAGAGGCTCCATGGCTTCCGTAATATTTTCTCTGATGTTTTTCAATTTAATTTTGAAACTATCTTATATCTTTCACAAGTATTATTCATTCTATAAAACAACTTATTTCTTGGAAATTTATCACTGAAAACTTGTTTATTATTAATATCATTAGTCAATTAACCAATCCTTAGATTTATTACTCAACACTTATTACCTTTTACTTAAAACTTACTACTTAAGACTTATAACTTAAAACGTGTTACTTAAATCCTATTTCTTAAAACCTATTACTTAAAACTTATAACTTACGACTTTTACGTAAGATTTATAACTTCAGACTTATATTTCATAAAAGCAGGTGTCAAGTGATGTGTGGCAGCTGTAAAAAGTTGCCCCGTACTTCACTTCAATGTTGTTACATTTTTCTGGTCCTTCGGGATTATTGATGCCAGCACTATTAAGTGTTGAGAATTGAGTAAAGCTCAAGCCGGTGCTATGGGGCGTGAGGGATGTTGCATGTATACATTTAAGGATTTGATTAACACGTTTTAAGTTATAAGTCTTAAGTGTTAAGTAATAGGTAATAAGTGTTAACCTTATTGTTACTGAACACATGTATAGTGCTTTACATCACTGTCTGTCTGACATCGTTTAGCATAATCGCGGTTCACGTGCTAAAACTAAACTTTAACGCTTAGCTACATTCTTCTGACAATACGCGGGCAAAACAAAAACATATATTGTTTATTTATAGAACATGAATACTCACTATACATGTTTTGATTTAAATCACAAATTAGAAAATATTTGAGAAAAATAAAGTGCCAGGTTTCTAGTTTTGTTGAGTATAAAATATACGCTGTCAGGATTCTATTTTCGCTGAGTGTATTTCGTTTAATAAGTGCTAAACCTAAAGCACTATTACCATTTATACAAGAGCATGAATCAACTTTATTTATTGGTAAATAAAATGCTACACAGCTAAATTCGTACTCCTAAATATTTAATACCTAAGAGTCTGGATTTTGCTTGTCCCAAAATACGGATCCGAATAAAGTCCTCTACTTCCACGTGGTACTCAACATAATTTGGATAAAAGACTTCCGGAGCATAATAAAAAACGTATAACAGAAACGTTTAAAAGGCTATAAAGCTTTTTAAATAGTTTTGTGAAATCTACCAACAGTAAAATTATATCGCTACCATAATTGTATGGTCCATTTCCTTAATGTTGCAACATAAGATGTCTCTGTTATTTAACACACATAAAAATTGTACGTAAACAGAAAAAAATATGTTCCGGGACAAAATATCATCTTGCTTTTTCTCAGAATGTTTATCAGTTTAGCAATGATTTCGTTCATGCAATTGATTTTAAGGCAACTTATTACCATTTTTTAATATAAGCATTTGGAAGTATTCTTTTTTAGAAATTCAAACAACAAAATTTGCATCAGATATACAGCATTATGAACTTTAAAGCGGTATTTCGATTTCCCTTAACTACTTCAGTTATTTGAAGAGATATTTTGAAATGTTAGTTAAACGGTAGATTTTCGTTTATCGTTAAGAGGCATATTAAAGTCCAGTCTGCATTTGATCACGTGCACGTTTAAAGTGACAGTTTTTAGTCTTATCATTCTCATCCTTCTTTTGATCAGTTTTTAATAACCAGCTCGAAAATTTAGTAAAATATTCCATGAACTCTAGATCGTTTTCGACAAAATATCAAGTATTTTGTGTCTTCATATTCATACTGATAATGAAAATGAGATCTTTAACTCAAGGAAAAGAACTATTTATGAGTTTTTGTTCATAGAAATCTGACCAGGCGACTGTACTAGACAGATGATTTTCCATATTTTTTTAAATACATAGTTAATTTATATATGCCATTCATGGTTACTTTATTCAACAGATTTCTAGCTAAAAGGGAATTTTCAGATTCATTGAGTACCGATAAAATTAAGGTATACAGATTATGTACAGAGTATCGCTGCTAATGTTTAGTTGAATTTTCAATATCAACTACGTTTTGCATTCTAGTTGTTTGCAGGTATATACTTCAAAAACAAAAGTCATGGTTTGTATAAAAGGCAGCCGATTGGTAAGTAATAAATGTTTTTACTATTACAATCATCAACTCGATATAGTTAATTCTTTTACATATGTTGGCATTACATTTACTATGTTGCTAGGTGTCATTAACAATGAACTTGCAATGAAAGCTAAACATTTATTCATTTTCTTTACTTTCACCTATGTATGATTATGGACAATTACCTCCAAAAAAGTATTTTAAAATCATTTTATACAATAGTATTGCCTATCTTTCAGTTTGGATCCGAATTATGGAGATTTAAACCCCGTGATAATTGTCAGCTTATTCATCAACAATTATAATGCGTAAATAGAATATCATATCTAGTAATAATGTAGTATTAGGTAATCCTGGTCGGTACCCAATATATGTATCTATAGAATCTGCTAAGCGTTGTATAAACTATTGGTTCAAATAATTGAAATTGCCTAATGACAAGTATGTACACATTATGATAAACAAGATCGACAAGGAAAGGCGGCGTTCAATGAACACAGACCCCACCCGACCCAGCAACCAGCGCCATCAGTTTGTTATAAAATGTTATCAAGTACAACATGTGCTAAATATTTGAACTGGTCAAACGAAATTGAATATTTGTTATGTAATAATTGGTTTGGGCACGTTGGGTTGAACCAAGGTGTACGAAATGAAAGGTTGTTTCTCAATTTGTTTTGTCAAATATTTGAAGATAATTATTTGCAAGGATGGTATATCAAATTACATACTAGTGAATGTCTCTCATTGTACAATCGTATTAAAACAATTATGACCAGGAAACTTATTGGCGACGCCGGTGAGCGGCGTCGTCTATTATGGAATACTTTTTATTTTTGCCTATGGAAGGAGCTGTTATTATTAGCAGTTAATTTCATGTTGTGTTAATTAGTTTTATTTTGATTCGTAAAAAACAAGTAAACAAATGTGTTGTTATATTTGTATTTAATAACTTTATGTAAAAAGCATGTGCATTGTGATATTTTTTTCACGAAATTGCAGGTTAAGTTTAACAGCTTGTCCCTTAGTTTTAATGACAATACTAAAACCCGGATTTCGAATATCGTTGTGGTCTAGATTGAGGCCGTATCAGTTCATTCATTCATTTATACATTTTCAAAATTTTCCTACAAGAAGAAAGTTCACCTGCAATTGAGTATAAGGATAGGTAATGGAACTGTTGTAAACGATTATCCTATTGATTTTATCCTTATTACATTTATCTGTTGCGCAGAATGGTTGTTTTTACAAAGTGTACCAGTATCCGGATGTTGAAAGCCATCCGATTTTCTGCAATTACTGCTGACACATGGCCATCTCTTTTTTTTATGAATACTTTACCATTAATTTGCATGGCTTGATAAAACTGAACCTGCAGCATTTCATAATTTTGCTGTTTAGGGTGTTCTTTTGGGTTTCAGGTTTATTTATTGTAAGGGGAAGTAACTCATGTTTACTAAATTATTTGTTCTTTTCTGTCTATCTTAGGTATTACTTATAATACTATTTTTGTTGTATATAATTCACCAGTTGTAAGGTCATCAAAAGCATGTTAATGTTAATTTTAGGATTTCATATTTATTTAATATAAACTGGGAATTATTAATGTTATGTGCATACATGTATATCTTAGACAGTAGTATATTGATATGTTGAGACTTATAAATTTTCTGCATTTAAAGAGATACAGTTATGTCATTATTATTAAAGGGATGAGACTTTCATTTAAAGTTATAAATGATAAAACATGTATTGATTGAAAATGTCCTTAAACTTGGATCAAGCAATATAATTAAAAAAGTCTCAAAAAATCATATTCTGAATAGTTATTCTATTTTTTTTTCTAACATGTGCATAGTTTGAAAAGGACAGCTTCTGTCTTATCTATTTGTAATGAAGGGACACCGGTCTCAACCTCCAGGTCTCCTGAGTCAACCCGACAACAGACTGTACATAGAGTTGATTGTTACTTTCCCTTGAATAAATTTGTGCACTAAATTTATAGTGGGTGATTTGTGCCACATGAAAACCAATACAGTACAAAAAGTAACTGGGCGCCAGATGAAAACATGAAAATACAATCTACCACAAAGTGGTTTGTTTGTTGCATTTTCATGTTTTTGCCCGGTGCCCTTGATGCAAAATACAAATCAGCCTTCATAAAATTTCTTATGTTGGTCACAGGTTTGAGTTCTGGTCAAGCTCAAGGTTTTTCTCATCCTGTGACTGCATATAAGCATGAGTTCAATTTCCTATGCTCTGTAACATAAGAAATTCACGAACAAAAATCGATATAGTGGGGAAATATGTTGTGGTTTAGAACTGTTTCATTATTAAAGAGAAAATGTGTAGCAGGCCGGATAGCTCAGTTGGTCTTCTGAAAGTCATGGGTTCGAGTCATGGTCAGGCAGTTTCAGTCAGGGTTTAGAAGTGGTTTTTCAGTTGACACATGTTTGATTCATTTAACAGATTGCATTATTTGAAATGGACAAAGGCAGTATTGCATGATACTTTTAGATCTACAAAGGGCATTTGATACAGTTGAACACACTATACTGCACATCAAGAAGTTGTTTTTCTTCTTCTTCATGAAACTTCAAGCATCTGCCATATATAATGACATTCTTACATGGTTTAAGTATTATCTCTGATAGTAGCTGGTTGATATGGCTGGTACTAATTCTACTACTGCTCTGAGTACCTATGCTGTCCCCCTGATGTTCATTTTAGGTCCTCTTTTATGTCTAATATATGTCAATTACATGTCTTCAACCCTAAGCAGTAAGCTTTTATTATAATGCACAGGCACGAGTATCAGACCTTGGAAGAAAAAATATGGCCAGATTGATAAAAAAACCTGTGTTCATCTTAAAAGTGTCAACAACCAAAATAAAATGTAAATAATGACCCCCTTTAAAAATATACTTCAAGTTGATAGTATATTTTTAAAGGGGATCATTATTTACATTTTTTTTTTTTTGGTTTTTATTTTATTTTTTTTATCAATCTGGTCATCTGGTCATATTTTTTCTTCCCAGGTCCGATACTCGTGCCTGTGATTATATGCTGATGACTCAGGAATCCTTGTGTCTCATAAAATAAATCTGAAGAAATTCTTTCTTATAGCATGAGTCTTATAAGATTGCTTAATTGACTATAAATTGTCTTTGCATCTTGGCAAGACAGAGTCTATTCTTTTTTGGTTTAAGTTTCAACTTAAACTGGCCCTAGCCTCCAGGTCACATGTAATGGTACTGCTATAAAGTACACATCTTTTGTTAAGTATTTAGGTGCAAATCTGGATCAAATTCTTTTGGCGTCGCCCTTTGATGCTTTGCATCAATGATTTTCTTGTATATCTATTTTAAATATCAAGAAATGCAGATATTGCTACTCTCAATTACATTCAGGTCTGTCACCTTTCGGAGTAACTTAAATTTTATAGAAAGAGGAACTCAAATGATTGGAATTGTAATTTAAGGAGTTGGAGTTTTTCAAAATGAATTTATTTTCCACTTGTCTGTCCGGTATATGCAGATTTAGAATTAAAATATATTTCTAAGAAATATTAAGCTTGTTCAAGAGTATTTACAAATTGAGTTTATTATTCTCATATAAAAATGAAAATAAAAAATATCTTGCCAATTGTGGTTATCATCAAACAATTAAAAAAAAAGATGAAAATGCAAATTTGATTAAGTTACATCTATATTTTATCTCTAGTAATGTTATGTGTGAGAACTGTTATAATATATCGATGTGAGTGTATCCACACTTTAGACATTTTTAATGTTACAATGTTATATGTTATTGACTGGTGGCTTACATAAATAAATTTTGATCTGTTCTGTGCAGCTGAAATATTGTTAAAATAAATAACAGGTTGCTAAACCAATTTGATTGCGTCAGTTTATTGCTGTCAGATAAAATGCAAGCAACAGTCGACAGGCATCAAAGGAAGTCTTTATAAAAAAGTCAAATTACGCTTTATTGGCAATGGCCATGAAATCTTCATTACGCCATTTCACGAAAACCGGCGTATGATACCAATGATAAATAATGTCAAACAAACAACAAGATGCAAAAGGGACTTAATAAAATATGTTGAGAGAAAAGATATATATGAGCAAATAAAGCCTGGATTTCACAGACATGCATCAAAAGAAAAATTAAGTAAGAAGTTTGAGACTACAAAAAAACTGAACTTCGAAGAATTACTACCTTAAACCTTTTTTCAACGATCGGACATGGTACATTTCTAATTGAATGGACCTGATGACCTTTTACGGTCGCCACAGAGCAGAAATAATGACACGAAAACAAGATATTTAAACAAAACAAAGGACAAATAATTGGAAAATGGTTGCTGATACAAGTTGAAATTCTTGGAAACACAGTTTGATTGAATCTGTTCATAAACGACACTGATCAAACTAAAATCAGTATTTGTAAAAAGAATGTAGACATTTAATTTATCTGGTATGGTTCATTCTAAACCAAAGAACCAGGCCCCATGTCCACTAAGAATTAAGGAGAAAAATCAGGATCAGAATTAAAAACTGGAATACTCTCCATTGTTTATCTTTTTGCATTAAATATACAATATTGGCTTGATAAAATTGGTGTTTTGAAATTTTATAATAAATGTATTGTTACTTTTACAAGATATGGGCATTTTAAAGTTGATCAAAATATTGATTTTGACCCTAAAATTGTTTATTATTTTCCAATACTTTTTCTTTTTGTACTGTTATTTGTCCATTTGATCCCAAACAATAAAATCTTACGCTTAGCTGCATTCTACTGACAATACGCGGTCAAAACAAAAGACATGCACCATAGTACATGAATACTCACTACATATGTTTTGATTTAAAGCAGCACGCCTCTAGATTCATCCTTATTTTCATTTAAATTTTAAAATGTATTTAAAGGTAAAATATTGTGAAATGAACAAAGAAAGTACTTGACACATTACAATCTGTACTTAAAATCCATTTAATTTACCAAAAAGAGGTCAAAAGATGCATAAATAGCTCCTACTGCGTTAGTAATACAGTAGAAATATGGTGATAAATACTACAAAATACAGACTTTTATTGCACATTAGATATAAATGATCACTTGAATCTTATATTTGTTCACTTTTCTCAAAGTTTTATTATGTTTTTTCAAAATTTAATTTTCTTAAAATATTTTGGGTCATCTGGAGGCATGCAGCTTAAAATAAAATAAAATATTTTTTTTAAAAAAGTCAGGTTTTTATTTTTGTTGAGTAAAAATAGCATAATTTGATAGCATAATAACAGTATGTGATAGCCAGGCTTGCTGCATTATTTTTATACAAGATTTTTCACAATTATATCAAGATTGTTTACACAAGTATATAGTATCATTTTAAACTTAAGTCATTATTTCACTAAGATAAACGTAAATATGACAAAATAGTTTAGTTTCTACGACTTAGATTTGTCGTTTGAACTTAATTCAGTGTCCTCAGCCTTTTGTGTATCCGCCCACGTCAATCGTCTTGTGCTTGTGTAGTTTGTGTTATATAAATAACCTCTCGACTTTTGTTTACAGCATATGCAACGCTTAAAAGCAGCAATAAATGACTGGCGAAAGCGTCTGTTCATAAAACAATATGTTATAGGGTTACAGCATGATGAGAGATAGGATAGGACGAACATAAATGACCATACAAAACTAGATATATTGTCTCTGATACTTTCATGGTGAAAACTTTTCCAGGTTTGCACAGTGTATAAAGGAGACCAGCAGACAAAAAACTCAATCACCCGGACAAAACATTCTTACTACACGCAGTTTTGCTTCCCGGCTTTTTTCTTGATTAGATTGTCGTATAATTCGCGTTTGATCCAATTTTGTTCTTTTGGGTGTTGATTCCTCACTACTACATGGACTAATTTCCTTCATTTGTATAGCCAGATAATTCCTTTCACCATTTCTACTAAAGTTTTGAGCATTTTCGTTCTTTAATAAGATTGTTCGCGTAGAACCTCTGTATTTCAATGTCACCATTAAGGGTGATTTTAAACACCACCATTGCTATATCCTGTAATAAGAATATCGGATAATTAAGTGAGTAATATAACAATCATTAATAACAATTGAACAGCGTCGAAGACGGTATAATACTTAATCATGATGATATTAATGTTTTTGCTATCCTTGAAAGTTGAAATTCTTGGAAACACAGTTTGATTGAATATGTTCATAAACGACACTGATCAATTGCATGCTACCCACGCCCCACTTTACGACTTGAATTATTAAATACGAAATTTACATTTAGTATTTAGAACCTCCGAAGTTGTATTCAATTATTCATATGGCAATGATTATGGTACATTCAATGTGACATTTCAAGTATATAATATCCCAAAAACAACAACAAGAATGATCGTAAAGGGGTTGCTTTATATAATCATATTCACTTGGTGTAGTATCATATTCACTGGTTGAATTGGATTTTCCCAGTATGAAAAAAGATTGAGACTCATGTCCAATGACCATATATCGTAGATTGTTAATAACGCGTGCTTATTAGAAATAATTGTTGTGTTTTGTTCTTTATTGCATGTTTCATTTCTCGATTAAAGTATTATTTCTTTACTATAATACACTCAGCAAAAAAAGAAACCTGACTGTGTATATTTTATTTTTATTTTCAGGAAATAGATGACAGGAATGTAAAAACGAATATTGGTCATGACAAAGAGATGCTTGCACAACATTGATATGCATTTTGTTGTTTATTAATTATGTTTTAAGTTTGTTAAATTACGCTAGTTATAAGGAAATGGTCAAATTCAATTTATCAATTTTAGGCTATAACATTTTGACTACGTGCATATAGGTTACTATCATTTCATTAACAATTTTAAAATACATGCATTTTTTTTTATTTAATTCAAAATCGGTTGTGGCCACCTCTGGCTCTAAGAAAAAAAAGCGTCAATTATCCACTCAACCCAAAGAATTGACGAAACGTTGTTATTTTGAAGATTGTTCCATTCTGTCATCAATGCATTTGTCAGTTGGAGGATATTCTGTTGGGCGTGATGTCGTCGGACATTTCTGCTAAGCACATACCAGATATGCACTGTCATTGCATGGTTTTGGCGTTGACTGCAGCTGAGCGAGCGCGAGTTATCCTCGCCGTGTGAGGACGGGCGTTGTCTTATTGAAACACAACGAAACCGTTTCTTTGCATAAACGGAATAGCCTCGACATTCAAGACTTCGTTGATGTATCTCTGGGTGTTTAAGTTGCCGTGTATAACAATAAGCCGAGTCTTTTTTCCACTTATTAACCCTCCCCATACAATGACGCATCCACCACCTAAACGATCATGCTGTTTTTATCCACAGACAGGTGCAAACCTTTCGCCCTTTTGACGGTAAATTATTACACGGCTGTCGGCTGTGAGATTGTAACGTGACTTGTCTGTTGTAACGTGACTCGTCTGTAAACAAGACAGTATTCTAGTCACGTCACCGCCAGTGACGGTACGCATATGCCCTCCTAATACGGCCCTGACGATGTCGTAAAGTTAGAATACCGCCTGTATATGGGCGTCGCGCTCTAATCGGGCGTTGTTGTATGCGCAATCGACTGCAAACATTACAATCTTACGCTTACCTGCATTCTACTGACAATACGCGGTCAAAACAAAAGACATGTATCCAATGTGCACCATAGTACATGAATACTCACTACATATGTTTTGATTTAAAGCAGCACGCCTCTAGATTCATCCTTATTTTCATTTAAATTTTGAAAATGTATTTAAAGGTAAAATATTGTGAAATGAACAAAGAAAGTACTTGACACATTACAATCTGTACTTAAAATCCATTTAAATTAACAAAAAGAGGTCAAAAGATGCATAAATAGCTCCTACTACGTAAGTAATACAGTAGAAATATGGTGATAAATACTACAAAATACAGACTTAAAATCACAAATTAGAAAATATTTTTTTTTAAAAAAGTCAGGTTTTTATTTTTGTTGAGTAAAGATAGCATAATTTGATAGCATAATAACAGTATGTGATAGCCAGGCTTGCTGCATTATTTTTATACAAGATTTTTACACAATTATATCAAGATTGTTTACACAAGTATATAGTATCATTTTAAACTTAAGTCATTATTTCACTAAGATAAACGTAAATATGACAAAATAGTTTAGTTTCTACGACTTAGATTTGTCGTTTGAACTTAATTCAGTGTCCTCAGCCTTTTGTGTATCCGCCCACGTTCAATCGTCTTGTGCTTGTTGTAGTTTGTGTTATATAAATAACCTCTCGACTTTTGTTTACAGCATATGCAACGCTTAAAAGCAGCAATAAATGACTGCCGAAAGCGTCTGTTCATAAAAACAATATGTTATAGGGTTACAGCATGATGAGAGATAGGATAAGACGAACATAAATGACCATACAAAACTAGATATATTGTCTCTGATACTTTCATGGTGAAAACTTTTCCAGGTTGCACAGTGTATAAAGGAGACAGCAGACAAAAAAACTCAATCACCAGGACAAATAACATTCTTACTACACGCAGTTTTGCTTCCCGGCTTTTTTTCTTGATTAGATTGTCGTATAATTCGCGTTTGATCCAATTTTGTTCTTTTGGGTGTTGATTCCTCACTACTACATGGACTAATTTCCTTCATTTGTATAGCCAGATAATTCCTTTCACCATTTCTACTAAAGTTTTGAGCATTTTCGTTCTTTAATAAGCTTGTTCGCGTAGAACCTCTGTATTTCAATGTCACCATTAAGGGTGATTTTGAAACACCACCATTGCTATATCCTGTAATAAGAATATCGGATAATTAAGTGAGTAATATAACAATCATTAATAACAATTGAACAGCGTCGAAGACGGTATAATACTTGTTCATGATGATATTAATGTTTTTGCTATCCGAATGTTAACTTTTATTTTTTTAACGCATAATGATCTTTGACCTTAAAGCAGTATACTGATATAAAAATGCATAGATAAATGTTGTTATTATATAATGGTACAGGCACATACGTGTATTTAACTTAAAAAGTATGTATTCACTATTTAGAGCCAGTGTTTACCTATTACAAACATTTTATGTAAACTATAAAGTATGTCCGATAAAAAAAACGTATAAGAAACATTATCATTATCTGACATACCTTTGCTACATTCAGCGGGGTCATCCATGCTGATTCCAGCACAAAGCGTAGCCATTATCTTTGTATAAGCACCAGTCATCAAACAAAGTGGTATAAATAGAAGTATTACATCAAGGAATACTGTATATGCCTTTTCTAAATCATCATTTGCCCATTCTTCCCTACATGCATTAAATCCAGGTCGGATGCGAACATATCGAGTCGACACTGCTATTGGAATAACTATAATCAATGCAACTACCCAGCAAACTGCAATTATCTTATAGGCATGGGATAAAGTCTGCCATTGCCGGGAACGAAGAGGTCGGCAAATTGCAAAATAACGCTCCAGCGATATGGCAACAAGTGTAAAACAGCTTGCACCGACTGACACACCTAAAAATAAAAATATATTAGTAGATATGATAAAACCGACTGATATCAATTCAACTAAGTTCATTTCATTCGCAATTAAGATCAATCTCGAAACTTTTTTAATAATATTTATTATTATCTATCTACTTTTTTTCTTTTAATGTGTATATATTGCTTCTTTTCGTTCTACACATCTGTATTTTATACAAGTTTCTATTTAAATACAACTTAAAGATAAAAAAGTGTGTAAGAATATTAAAATAGTTTATTATACATAACTTTTCATGATCATCATTTTAGATGATTTATATTTAGATGATTTAACTATCTACAAAGTTAATACAGAACACACTTTTATATAGTTTAGTA
Organism: Ruditapes philippinarum; assembly: GCF_026571515.1. NCBI lineage: Eukaryota > Metazoa > Mollusca > Bivalvia > Venerida > Veneridae > Ruditapes > Ruditapes philippinarum. The sequence continues at coordinate 27,331 of NW_026860271.1, forward strand.
CTACAAATTATATTAAACGTGTAAAAAAAAAATATTTGACAGTATATCCACATCTGGTGTACAATGACTATAAAATTAAAAGTTATATAAATAAAGATGAAGTGATGATATAAAAATGGAGAAGGTAATTTTAAAGATATTAATGTTAAAGATTCCTTTTCGCGTGTAACAAAACATCAAAGAAATGTGCTCAGTTTATTTAAACTAATTATTCATCTTAAATTTTAACAGAATAATATAAATCAAATAAATAACAATTACGGATTATTTACGGACAAAAATTAAATAAAAAATGAAAGGTTACATACTTAAATTAAGAAATAAAAAACCAAAAAAATTTAAGGATATGGGGAATAAAATAATTTACTTTTAAACCAAATTAGAATCTTTAACTTGCGTTTAAATATAAATATCCTTTAAAGAAATTAAATTGTTCGCTGGACGGGAGGATGCGAAAAAAAGACAATTCCCCATGTAAAAAGTGTCTAAATTGATGAAACCCTTTATTTTCCCTTTTGCTGTGCTTTGAAATAAAATTGTGTGGTTTTTAAATGTCTAGTAGGAAGGGGTTTTTAAATTTACGAAAGGTAATTTGTAAAAAAAATTTGAGGCCAAACTAAGGGGAAAAAAAATTGGTTTTCGCACTTTTTTGCTAGCTGTATACTGTTTAAATTCATAGTGAGCTCACTTGTGAATCGGGAAAAACTAATTAAACAAACAATACTGATGACTGTCCACGACTTTCGATACAAGACAGATGTTTACAAGTCATATTGTGACCACCTATACTGTGTAGAGTTTTAAACATAACATACATATTTTCTATTTATTCAAAACATGTTTGTTTAATGTTGAAAAAGAGACTGTGTATCAATTATCAATATTTTCTAATATCAAATTTGAGCATAGTATGTTTCTAAGCAGAAACAAAAGAAATACTTGAAATAAAGAAAAAAAAACAGACTGGGAACATAAATAAATTCATAACAAATACTTATCTTTAACAAATATCGAAAATAAAATAAGGAAGTAAATACATGTACAGTTGTATTATGTATGAGAAGATAATAAATTTTCTTTCGTTAACTTAATAAAGCGGCTGTCAGTATGAATTATTACCCCTCACTTTTTTCGTAATGCTAATTTCCCATAGGCCTGTGGGAATTATTTTTACTGTTAATGCAAGTGTACCACGTGACTAAGAATTTTGTACTGTTACATAGGTATCAGTATTTTTAACAGTATAAAATCTGGTCACGTGGTCTATTTTCTAAATAAAATGAAATAAAATGGCCGCCATTTTTTCTCGATTCATTCTTATTTTTGACGTTAAACCCCGATAGGACATTAATTTCTTCTCTGGAGTAACCATGACACTCATAGAATTTACTTGTTCGCCCCCTGTGTGCTTTTCGCGTTTAAAATATCTGTTAGTTGAATAGTCATAAAGTGAACATCCGTTTTCAACGGAAGTAATTGCAATGTAAATAATTGTGTCAAACTGGAACATTCAGACGATTTTAGCATGCAACAAAGGATTATTTAACAATTTTTTATCAGTGAAACGTTACAGATATGGTAGACAGACATAGGATACCATCGTTTTTTTGTCAAAAACCATGCTAAGAATATTCTGGAAACAGAAGGATCAGATTTCACAGATTATAACCGTGTAAATGGGTTAGTGTTTTGTTTTCCAAATAAAACCTAGCTTATTGTATGTTTATGATTTGTAGATATCATCACTTGCTTTAAGAATAAAAAAAGAAAACTTCTCAAGTAGGCCTAAAGTACACTTAAAAGTTAAAAGGTAAGGACTGTTTAGTCATTGTTACTCTTGGTTTATTTTTGTTACAGGTAGATTTAGTTGACAATTTCAGATCATCACAGTATTTTTGTTCGGGGTAATAAAATAAATAACACATGTGTTTCAGTGTAACAGTAAAAATATCATCACTCGTAAAAATATGGTTACCCTCGGCTACGCCTCGGTGCCTACTACTTCTAAATAAATACATTTTTAAATTGTTTGTCAATACTATTGGTATGTTTAGCTGAAATATTATGACACTAATGCTACTATTCTATAAGATATTTTATGGCAAAACATTAACTTTCCAGTGATGATCATTAGAGTACGTATCAATAACGTTATTAACATGCGCACAGTATTAAAAAAGGACTTTTGCAATTAACCGCTTTACATATCCATTAAAAACTATACATTCATATATCAATTAACCTGTATTTTAATGTTTCGTGTATAAAACAATAACCATTACCCATTTGTCTTGGAGAGCATGATAATAACGAACACAACATAATACCAAAAATACAACTGTTGTTCAAGTGTTGCGTGATCTTATTGTAGATATGTCTATGAAAGAAATAAAAGCTAACATGCTTGGTGCAATAGATGAATTCGAAATTGAAAAAATGCAAAAGTGTCTATAGAACTACATGCTATATATGTATGACTTGTTGTTGATATTGATTTTTTCTCTGAAGCATTAAAGATACGAATCCAAAGGTAATTGATTATAAGGAGATAAATTGGATAGGGTGCTTCTATTCAGTCTTATACTTAAAACATTTTTATCCAATCGAGTGCTAAACCACTTAAATGGGTGTTATTATTCTTTCTCTTATTTTACTAAGTTTGATATGCTGATGATGACATAAGCTTATTGAAATTTAAAAGCAATTTGTAAGACTTAGGTAATTATAGCATAATGAAACATAATGAATTTAACTTCCATAAGATAAATCTTGGTCCTCATTAATAAAAATTTGCCCCACTTCAAGTAAATATCTCATAACTATGATTTTGCACCTAGTCTAAGCTAATTTTATTATTCAATAGCTATATTAATGTGCATTAGTGGCTGCAAATTAAAGTCAATGTAAGATTTGAAAAATACTGAAACCAATTACCAGAATCACAATTAGGTAAATTATCAGAATGCTGTCACTTGAGTGAATCTATCTTCAATGGTTATAAAATATCATTAAATAAGTATGTTTTTTAATAAGTTTCTTTCAATGACAACTAAATCAATTTTGAAATTTTGGTTAAATATTTTGAAAGTCGTTTAAATATTGGCTTGTACAATTCATGCATACAATTTAATTCACTCAATACAATGATATCCTTCATATGTACACTCTCTGATTGAAAAAAGGAGGAAAAAAGAGATATCAACTCAAAAGAGGATAAACTGCTTCAACTTGCATAGGTTTTTGTAACAGCATATAATTTCTAGATCTAGGAAACACTGTAAGATATATTTCTTAATAGAACTGTCATCTATTCTTACACTTACGTATTCATGTACCACACAATAATATTATATAATGCTTTATTAATATGCAACAATATACCGACATTTAAATATCATAATCATTTGAGCACATCAAAACAATATATCACGAACACTGAACATATTCTACTGAGTGTACCAGAAGTTTTGAGAGTATTATTATTTTTTAATTTGATGTCGCGTTAACGTTATTGGTAGTCTCGACATTTTGGACATGACTTAAAAGAATTCATTTCTTATGTTGAATAAGCTCTTCACTAGAGAATTAATGAAAATTCTAAAATAAAGGTAAAATATGTATTGGGAGGAAAATATCAAGATCTCAAAAGTCCGAGAAATTAACTAGAAAGTTTGTTCCCGATACACCCTCCGATTATTTCATAATTTTGACGTGTGAACGTTTCGGAATGGAATGATCCTTTATATTTTTATACTCATTTAATATAGGCCAATGAGATTCACTGATATCAGTTTGTACTTTTACAATGACCATTTAAATCTATTGAAAAAATTTACAAGAAGTCAAACCATTCTCAGACGAACTTCGCCCGAAAAAAAACAGTTGAAATAGACTCTTTCCGTGCATTAACAAAGCTGCATAAAATTGTAACGAATTTTCTGCCTTATTGCAGGAATATAAAATAAAATTGAACTATATAGTCGTAGCTCTACGTCACCGCCTTGAAAATGTAAAATTTTGTTATGAAATTCAAATCAGCATTTAGTGCAAAACATAAGTCTTATAATATCTGCGGAAGTTTCTTATTTCAAAATGTCTCCATTTTCATGTTTAAATGTTAAATTCTGCTTAACCCGGTGCTAAGGGTCGTAGACGGTAACTTGAACTTTCCAGTACAGTCCATGAGCAGGCGCAATCAAACCGAACCTGTAACATTTTCAATTTTGCCGGGTTGGGCATGCTGTAGTGATTCTTTAATTCTCTTTTTTTTAATAATTAATCTAAATAAATAAAAATTTTGACATTTTAAATAATATTAAAAAATGTTTACCGGTTCTTTAATTTTGAACTAATTGTATGTATAGGTAAATAATTGCACTAAACCTTTCTAAAAACAACATTTTATGTTTTCGATTGATATTATATGTAAACTCCAGGTAATATATACTTATGATTAAAACGAAGTCTCGTTAATGAAGTGAACTACTAATATCACCTTTCTGTAATTAATGAAACATATATGCATATTTGTAGGTCTACGATTAACAAAACTGTACTCTTACCTTGTGCGTATCGTATGGTTATGCACATAAATGGTCCGAATATAAAGTTTCTTATCATAATTGGTACAAGAGTGAAAGGCATACAGAAAACTGCGAGGAGAAGGTCACTGATTGCTAAGTTTAACAGAAATACGTTAGTCACTGTCCTCATTCTTTTATTTTGCACCAATGTCAAAATAACAAGACCATTTCCAATCACTGCTAGTATGAAAATTGTACTATATATGCCTATTGCAATATTCGTAGAGGTATCACCATCACCATGAATTACCCTACTAATATTATTTATTGTATGGTTCTTCATTGTTATGTTTTCAATATATTGAGACATTTTTTCGTTTTTTAAGAATAAAGTTACAAACTCTGATGAATGATGTAAGTCTTTAAATTACTTAATTTGAAATATCTAAATATTGCATTTACTTCTTCTTTCGATTCAAAACTTATTTAATACATTCCGTTTTTATCACTGATTAAATATTTCCATGTTGTTTCCTCTTCAGACGCTATCAACAAATTGATTGTCCGTTTCAATGTCATCTTGATCCAGCTTATACTGCTTCTAGACTTTTGCCAATCAACGCTAATTTCATGTCAAGGGGCCTTCTCCTTGTCAAAGAAAATAAATTGAAAATAATTCACTCTTTATTTAGTAATATTTTCTGTATACAAATCGGTAAAATGCCTTTCTCCGAGTATAGCTATCAAAGTGATAATAAATTGCCAGTCAATCAGAATATCTGAAATGTAAGAGAAGATAAAAGAAAATGCAAACCTTTGATAAATTAGTAAGTTTACAAGAACAATTGGAATAGCTAAGTTAATGTGTCTAAATACGTTTTGACAGTTACAATGGAAAACACTTATTTCGTTACTTTTTGTCTCCTCTTATTACGATATTCGTGTTTTTACTCACTAAATCATTTATTAAATGAATAATATCTTCTAACTTATTCAGATCGAAAAACAAATGATTTAGTAATATTACATTCACATTTATATAATATCTAATGTGCATTTAAGGTTATTTGTTTTTAGAAAATTGACCAAATAACACAAAATATACTAAGAGTAATTCAAATTTAAACAAATTCTCATTATCTTTCAACTTTGTTATTATACATTTCGAAAGAAAATGTGATTAAAACGATTCAATCTTAAAGAACTGTTCATAAACATTAACGTTTAATTAATTAGATATAAAGATATGTGGCAAGGTCTTGAAGATAACAATATGGTTACAATGCCACTGAAAGAATGTTGTGTGAACAATCAAACATTATTTATATTATTGTACTATTTCAAGTATATCGTAATTTAGATATTTTGATATATCATAGAAGGTTCTTATGAATTTGTTAGATCTATTTATATTTTAAGGTTGGACAAGAATAATTGTTATTAATTGTGCATCAATTGACCTTAATGATATTTTCTAAAACTTTTTTTAAGTTAACAGATATCAATAAATAAGTATGTTTTTGTAATTAAAGAAAACTAAACTTATATTCTAGCAAAAACTGCGCATTTTTTCTGATCATTAAAAAGCTTTGCACATTGCTCATAGTGAGCTCAATAATTGTAAGATATACATGAAATATCTTATAAAAGAAATGAAATTTTGTTTACTTATAATTTCAAATCCATTTTAGTTAAAGATTAAATTTAAGAAATTTTATATAAACAGATTCGCTGCAATAAAAATATACATAATGATATTTCTTACTTTTCCGAAATATAATGTTAATCCTTCTCCAAGTATGAAGCTGAAAATTTAATTTCTTCTTCCTTTTGGTCTTCTTTCTTGTAAAAATGGATATTAATATAGCACCATATCTTAACGTGGAAGCATGAAAAGATCAAAATCCTGCGAACAAAATATTTCCAATAATAGCGTTCAAAAAGCCTTTACAGAAATACCAGTGCTCTGTGAAGAATTCCATTCTGTCAATATTGTAAAACGAACAGATGAACAAGAGTTTTATAGCAGCCGTATGGATTGGTGTTGGAATTATTGAACTTGAGATCGTTAAAGCAATCATGATATTGAAGAACATTTTCTTACCATCATTCAATGAAATCAGAATAGGCACAACACTTTTTGTCGCAATTTAAATAGAAAACCGTAAAAGATGAGAAACCGCTTATAAAAATATATATCAAAGTGCTGCAGCACTGAATGCGACGGACATGCAACCGGGGAGACATTAAGGGTTTTTTTAGAAAAAAAAAATAAAACACAAAATATATAACAGAGAAAATTTGTTCCATACAAGGAGCAATATATTTTGTGTCCCAATCTGATATAATCCAGATTTTCTACTTTCAAGCAGAATGAAATATATGCCTAAAACCCTGGTCAAACTTGTAAATCAGTGTCATTATCGATTTATTCCAAGAAATGATATGTAAATGGAAAAAAAACTTTCAACGACATATTTCTAAAATAAAACCATGCAAATAGACTTCAAGCATAATACATTATACCACGGATAAATCCGTGATTATACATGTTAGAATGTTATTTAGAATTGCTTCGTGTTTTAACATAGTGGGCATATAGACAATAAAATATAAGTCATTTGTATTTTTATTTCTTTTGGATATGTACGTCTCATTAAAAATACTTTTGGTTAAAATCATCAGCAATTAATAGTCACCGTATTTTTTAGATTTTTTTTATTTGCAAGGGCCAGAGCACATCGTTTTTATTTTAATCTAAATGTCACAATTTTTTTTAAAAGCACTATAATGTTTAGTTGTCCTTTTCATTTTCACACTTAATTACATTTTCAACTTGTTTGCTTCTTACAATTGTATAGAATTTCTAAAAGTTTTGCATGTGAACAAAGTAAGTATCCGCTGGTTTATAACATGTATAATGTGTACTCCATACTGTCCGAAAATCAGCACAGGTAAAGCAGAATCTATTTTTAGAATAGCGAAGGTTAACTCATATCGTGACCTAGAAAATGTATCTAATTTATTAATAACTGCTGAATATTCAGCTAAACCCGCGGTATGAGTCACGAAAATAGTTCTTCTTTTATTAATGCGCGAGTTATTCTAGAGTCCAAAAAACTTTTGATTTGTTAATAATAATGTTTTGTATAATGTTGAAATATTTATTTCCTACTAATAATTTCTTGGAACTCAGAGCTTACACCTTTATTATAGTATAATTTGCTGTCCTACTTTTTCGACAGCGGTAAATCGTTTCGGCAGTAATTTGCATAATTGCGCAATAATACTACGGGACTACAACGTTTTTATCAATCATATACGTCCATATTTTAACTTGGATAACTTAATTTGAAATTGAAAAGGCTAAATATGGAAGATTTTAAGATATCCCGACATAGTATGGGAGTTTTAAAGGATCAAATTCATGTACTTTTTCTTGGGCTGTTAATCGGTTGAGGACACTTTGCGCGAGTGTAGCAGACGAAATCCCATGTAGATGACTTAGCTCTGAACGCGCCTGAGGGCGCGTCCGTCGCAATAAGTGTATAAACATACCTCATGATATTTCTGATAGTAGGTTATCCTTCTTGTGTTGATTTACATTTACTTATAAGATAGCAAACCTTTTTATCCTGTAGTTACTTCAAAATATCAAGAGTAGCATTTTGTTTAGTTAAGCTATGGTCAACGCCGTATGAATACATCTGCAGATTCTGAATTAAATACATTTTTATACGGTTGTGCGATAACTGCTATTATGATCTTATAAAACTTTATAGTGTGTGTTATCATTTAATCTTTAGGTTTTGATTTCTTGACAGCTGCCTGCGATGTTCAGGCTTTAGGCTACTATTTTCCCTTTTACTTTCATCATTTTTACTTCCGTCCATTGATTTCTAACATACTTTTCAAGAAATGGTATGAACATTTTACATTGGCGGTTCGGTGATCATGTCTCTATTCTGCTGATGATTATCAATTTAAGTGTTAATATTATTTTATACTAAAATATTGCATTTTTTCTTAAACTAAACCGGTGCAAGCTGGCGCAGACGTAAGATTTATACAAGAAAAGTCTCGACAAGCGATTTTAGATTTCCGTAGAAAATACGTGCCTTGCATAACCACTTAGTTTGCTTTAAGGTTTTGTGATACCGGCAAAGCACTTTTTAATTACACTATTTGTATGGAAATGCCATTGTTAATATTCGTCGTAAATGTATATTTACGTAATGCATATTACTCATTAATAAACTGCTAATTAGTCATTTTAGATCGAATCGCACCGGAAAATATATTCAGAAAGTGATGAATATCTTGAAGATTTTCTTGATTATATCCGCTGACATTAAGTATTTCTATGTTAGAAATAATCAATCCTTTTTAAATAAAGTTGTAAATGTTTTACGCTACCGAAGGAAACACAATGCATCGAAACTTAAATCGTCGTTTTTACGGTGTGCCAGTGATGTTATGAAGATGCTCACACTCAGAATATTGTGTGACGTTTTTTATGAAGAAAACATGGTTCACGTACTAAATGACATTTATGAAGTAATAGAATTCAAGTTTCCATCTGCCAACTTAAATTTCTTATGGTCCTTTTCGATTAAGATTTCGTTTCTTTTTGGCTATTTTCCGGCGGCCCTTTTGTTGGGGAAAGTGTTCACCAAATGCCACCCTTGTTA